>NC_034190.2:16973516-17253528 GCF_002021735.2 Oncorhynchus kisutch
CGCCACGGGCGTACACGTCCGAGGAAAACGGTCAGATGACCAAAGCGGTCAAACAGCACTCGGTAGTGGACCTCTTCTAGTCCCGGTCCGGCTCCCGGTGTAAAGCGGCTGTGGTCGCGTGTGGTCCAGTGGACCGTGGCCGTGCTGGAGGACCTGGTCGACTGTCACGTTGGTGATGAAGTGGCGGTTGAACACACAGGGTCGGTCACTGCAGGTATAACGTCCTCGTGACCGCCTCTGAACAGGTCAAACCGCTCCTCTTTTTGAGGGGTGGGAGGAGAGGAGGTGAGGAGCTCTGTGATTAGCCCACTGAGATGGTACCATGGCTATTTTGGTGGTCAATTGTCTGAGGCCAGTTTGTGGTTGAGGTGTTGGGGGTTGTTCAGGAGAGGGCTTGTGTTTGAGGACGCTGCGGCCCGGAACAGAATCCCACCTCCCTTTCTCACGCTTCCAGAGCTCAGCAGAAGGTCGCGACCTTGGGCTGGCGGATATTTTCTTCCTCCTCTTCCTGTTTGATGACAGGGATTTGTCCCGCTCATCTTGTCCTCCCTGGTCCCCTTGGATACCCACCTCCTCCTCTCCCTCCTTCCTATCCTCTCCCTCTCTACCCCTGCTCACCTTCTCTTTTGCCTTCATCTCCACTCCCTCTCTACTCCCATTTCCCTATGCTCTTTTCCATCCTTCCTTTCCTCTGCCTCTATTCCTCTCCTCTCCCCTTCTATCTCCTTCCTCACCTCTCCCTGCCCTCTCTCCCTGTCCTCCAGCTCCTTCTCCAGGACACCCCCTCCTCTACTCTCCTCAGGCCTAGTCTGGGTCTCACACAAGTGGCTCCAATTCCCTGGGGGCTGCAGCTGGGAGCTGTTGATATAATCTAGATACTTCCCTCTCAGTGTCGCTGGGTGATGACACTGCAGGAAAACGGTCAGCAGCTTCCCCTGAGAGTGCGCCAACTTCATCCACTGCTTCAGCTCGCCCAGGCGGCAGTCACACGTCCAGTTGTTGCCATGGAGATCCAAATCGTAAAGGCCGCTGTTGAGGGCGAATATGTTACCGGAGAGGCTCGTGAGCCTGTTGTCTTTGAGTTTTAAAACACTCAGATGCTTCAGTTGTTCAAAAGCAGAGGGGTCCACTGTGGAAATTTGGTTGCAACTAAAGTCCAGCTCCTCAACTCTCTCCAGCGGGTCGAGAAGTCCTGCGGGAAGATTCTCCAGTTCGTTCCCGTCAATCAGAAATTCTGTCAAGCTCGACAGTCCTTTCAACGACTCGCTTTCCAAATGGTAGATGTTGTTATTGCTGAGGGATAGTTTAGAAAGCTTTTTCAGATTCTGAAAGACGTGGTTTCCGACGTGTTGTATTTCATTTTCAGAGAGCAGCAACGTATTCAGTGACCTGAGCTGGGAGAACGTAAACACATTACGCACGGCTGTCAGTTTGTTCTGCGCCAGGTTGAGAAAGCGCAGTTTGGTGAGCTTGGAAAAGGCGTTTCTGTGAATGTGACTCAGCTGGTTCGATTCTAGATGGAGATAATGTAGATTAGTCAAGCTCTTAAAGACTGAATTCTGTAACAGTTCTATGGCGTTCCCATCCAACCTCAGCTTCACAATGCTCTCCAAGTTACCAAACAGCTCTGGAGTAATCTTCTTAATGTCATTGTTATTGCCATACAAAGTTGTCAGTTTTGCCAGTGACTGTAAAGTTTCTGGGGGTATTGTTGATATCAGATTGTTGCCCAAATACAGCTCCTCCAATTTGGAGAGCTTTTCAAACGCTTTTGGGTGAATGGTCTGTATTTGATTATACTGTAAGTTCAACCTTATAAGATTTCCATACCGTGTGAAGTCGAAGGCGGAGATGTTACCGATGAAGTTTCCGCCGAGGCTGAAGACAAGCACGTCCTCTGGGACCCGCGAGGAGTGCACCTTGGGCACCGCGCGCAGCCCCCCGTTTGTACAGAGATGTGCTGCGCTTGCTGGCAGTCGCAGCGCTCAGGACAAGAGCCGCTGGCGGTGAAGGCGAGAGGAACCCCGTCACAAGAGAAAAGGAGAAAGCAGATGACACCAACGAAATGACCGGTATCCATTCCAAACGGCAGTTGGCTCAAGCTTCTGATGCGGCATTCCCCCTTTGTGTTCAAGTGCAGTTACCCCGACCTCTCCACTCTCACTTTTGTGTCCGATACATATGTCAATTTTCACTTTTTGCTCCGTCATTGTGGAGGAAAGTTTTCCTACACTTAGTTTAGTGTGAAAAGGTGTCTGGATCCATGGCTAAAAACTGCGGTTCATAGAATAACATTTATTTGTGCGCTGCGCTGTCATGCCGTGTGAGGAAAACGCTCACCTCCCCAGAATGATCCATATCCCCGGCCCCCAAGTGGTCATCTGGAGCAAATTACAGACCTGAACGCAGGGTTCACTGCGCAGAGCACACACACACACACGCGCGCGCTCAGCCCCTCCCCCGCATCTCCCGTCTCCGCCACCCACCATTAGTGTACAGCGGGCCTGACGTACAGGATTCAGAGCATGCGCGTGCATGCACCAAACACACGTCCTCTAAATCTAAGTCAAAGCGTGGAAGATAGGACGCAATATACGGGTATCTTGTTATATTCGAGGCATGGAGAGAGAGTGGAGAGAGAGAGAGAGAGACGTGTCTGAAACCCTTTGACCGAGTATTTCTCGCGTGCCCCCCGCACCCCCCCTATGGCTCGCGAGGTGAGATTCGATACTCTGTATGGAGAAAGGCAGACGGGAGCCTTCCTTCCCACGAGGGTCCCCCGGGGGATCCCGGACTGAGTGACTCAGTCTTGGACTACCTCCTCGCACACGTTCAAAGTGCATAATGGATCTCTCCAGACAGCTAGGCCTAGCACCAGAGGAAGACAGTAAAAGAAAACGTTCTCATTCCACAGGATCTCAAATGTTGCACTGAAGAAAAAAACACTTAATTCGTTGTGTTACTGCTAGAATTCAAATTGCTTGCAGACAGTCATTTACCTCCATGCCATCATCAATGAACACCAATGTATATTCAAGATGGCTGGTCAGTGTACCTTGGGGAGGGTTGGGGCTCAAACACACATGGTACACATATGCAAGAGGAATTCAGGTCATGGTGCCTGTGTTAAGACTACAGAGCGGGGTTGCCAAAATCTTTGATTAGGATCTCTACTTGAAAAGGCTGGGTACAAAGCATGATCTATGTAGTCAGGGTTTCAGTTCAGTGAGCCATGTAGTGGACTGTAGATTAGACTGTAGGCTGTAGGTTAGTCTAGTCTGTATACTGTCAACCTGGGCACAGGGGTCGACGTAACATAGTATATGTTACATTTCCTATGTATTAATTGTGGATGTCCATCATCCATTTTGTATGATGTTATGATTTACAATTTTATGATATGTTACAAATTGAAATTCGTACAATACGTTTTAATTTGTTACAATACCAAGTTGTTGTGGCCAACGTTAACTAGATGGCTAACGCTAACATTCGCTAGGCTAGGGGTAAGGTTAGGAGTTATATTAAAGAGTTAAGGTTAGGAGTTTATATTAAGGGTTAAGGTTAGGAGTTAAATTAAAGGGTTAAGTTAGGAGTTAAATTAAAGGGTTAAGGTTAGGAGTTAGGTTAAAGGGTTAAGGTTAGCTAACATTCTAAGTAGCAAGTAGTTGTAAGAGGTGCTAATTAGCTAAAATGTTAAAGTTGTCCATGACGAGAGTTGAACATGCAACCTTTGGGTTGCTAGGACATTTGTGTTATACACCAACCCAACTATCCTACTGTCAGTATTATGTAACCATACCAAACGTAACATATCATACTAATTTGAGAGTCCCAGATTTACATTTACTATGTTACGTCTAGTCTATGAGACCAGGCCGACTGTGTAATGCTGGCCTACTGTGTGTAAGAGCCCTACAAGCGTTGCTTCCTCTATAGGCCTTGCGTTTACACAGCAGCCCTAGTCTGATCTTGTGCCACTAATTGGCGTTTGACCAATCAGATCAGATCGCTCTTATCCAGAGCGACTTACAGTCACAGCAACTCCAGCACTCCACTTTCAACCTCATTTTCATCATCTCCAGCATTCCACTTTCAACCTCATTTTCATCATCTCCAGTACATTACTAGTGTAAACGTGTGAAAATTGTGCATTTCTACAAAAAATATGTAGTTAAAAGTTGTACCAATGCCATCATCTAAAGTTAAACATTTGAAAAACAGTGATTTTATACAGTGATACTCGTTGCAGATTTTGAAAAATCAGTGATTTACTTTTAATCCTATCCTGTGATGTCACAGAGAAGCATTTTTGGGGGGATCTTTCTTATCTTTCTAACCGCAGATTATAGAAAAGCAAGTGATGCAATTTTTTCAGGACAATTAATTTTTTCTGACTATTGTAGCGGTAAATTCCTAGGATTGCCTTACAGTGAGGGAGAACCCAGAGTTAGAGAAGAGCATTATACCCGTTCTCATGCATATCTATTGTTAGAGATCACAGTGTGTCATGACTCTACACAGAACTAGGATCAGGGACGCTCTGTTATGAGTGAGTAACTGTGTGTATGTGAAATGCAGCTGTGTGTGTGTGTGTGTCAGAAATGCAGCCCATCTGGGAACCCCCCTGCCCCAGCGAGGTCATTTCCTGTCTGGCCCTTCATATGAATTCTCTCTCAGTCTGACAGACCGATGGGAGGAATATCTCTCCCTCTCTCTGGATGCATTTTTGTAAGCCCAGTTCTCTCTGAGAGCCAAGATACAGCCCTGGATCAGTGCACACACACACTGTCCATGAACACTCGCAGAGTTACACTGTCAGTCAGTTTATGTAGTGTCATGGAATATAATTAGATTTTTCACACTCATATATAATCACAGCTTTGCACAGATCCTATGTAATTGCATGGTTTTGTAAATTACACACAAATTAGTGTAGTAGTCTTCTACGAAAGTCTCTTCGTAATGCAGAGCTAGTCAATGTTAGTTATGAGACTAAACAGATATTCAGTAAAGAGAGCTGATGAGAGGGGGGAGTTAAAAGAAGAGACGGAGAAACTTAGAGATAGAAAGAGGGAGAAGGCGTGAAAAGAAAGAATAGGCAGACATGCTTGTAAACAGAGAACCTCTTTTCAGTGAGCTATAGTCTTCTGGAGTTGATCCAATTCCAGACTTTCACAAAGAGGTCCATTTAGGACCCCGGACAGAGTTGTCTGTCAGTATGCCTGAGCACAAAGACAGACACAGTCTGGTTTCATCAGCCACTCTCTCCAATCATCCCTCTATTCCACACAGCCTTGGACCGTCCAATCAACACCAGCGCAGATGACATTTCACTCCCTCAACACACAGAGAATCCTCATTCTGTCAGTAAGAGAGAGAGAGAGAAAGAAAAGTTGTTTCTCTGAATGTGGCAGTAAGTGTGTAAGTGAGATATCATCTAGGTTATTTAATGTTTGTGTGCAAGTGCATTGATGTTTAGGTCATGAGGGGTGTGTGTGTGTATATATGTGAATGAGACAGTGCGGTATATGTCGTCTAGAGAGGGTGGCTTTCCCGGTTGTACAGCTCAGGTTTGAAAAAGCCCACCTCAGTCAGCACTCGTGTGTGTGTGTGTGTGTACCTGTGTTGAGTTAATCTGCAGGATCTGTGTATCTGTGTTGAGTGATTCTGTGGCTGTGTGTGAGACAAGTAGAGCGTCTCTGTTTGTGTGTTTTGAAAACCTTATGCATCCGCATGACACATTTATCATTATCTAACAGAACGGTGACAGTTATAGTTGAACTAGTTCACGAAGCAAAAAAAATGTAGTCTTTAGGTCTGTAACAGCTTTAGTGGCCTTTGGTCTCCCCGGGATGACAAATATACACATATACAAATCTAAAAACACAGAGGGTGATATAGCCTTGAAGTGATGATGATTTACCACCCACCTTAGGGCACTCTGAACACACACACAGCAGGGGTGAGAGGGGGCTCTGAAGTAATGATCTGCCTCACACACACACACACAAAGCAGCGGAATTCCCCTAATTAGACACACATGGCGTTTTTTTGTCTGCAATCACAACAGCTTTTCTCAGAGGACCTCGAGACTCAATAGGGATTAACTGCATGCGAAACAGACCCCCCTTGTAGACCAATGTAAATGCCACATGCAACAAGATGCATCTCTTCAACCTGGACTCAGGGGTAGAAGTAACATAGTAAAAGTACATTCGGACCACTCCAATTAGTATGTTACGTTTCCTATGGTATGTATTAATTTGTGGATGTCCATCTTCCATGTCAAATCAAATCAAATTTATTTATATAGCCCTTCGTACATCAGCTGATATCTCAAAGTGCTGTACAGAAACCCAGCCTAAAACCCCAAACAGCAAGCAATGCAGGTGTAGAAGCACGATATGGAGCATGATATGTTCCGAATTGCAATTGGTATAATATGCTAGGAATTTGCTAAGTATGATATGTTACGAATTCCAATTTGTTGTGGCTAACATTAGCTAGGTGGCTAAGGCTAACATTAGCAAGGTGGCTAACATTAGCTAGGCTAGAGGTTAAGGTTAGCTAACATGCTAAGTAGTTACAAAGTAGTGTAAAAGTAGTTACAAAGTTGCAAATTAGCTAAAATTCTAAAGTTGTTTGTGATGATAATTGAACAGGCAACCTTTGATTGCTAGATGTTCACATTACACGCCTACCTATCCACCCCGACCAAACCACCCTACTTTTGTTTTTGCCTTAAGTAACCATACCAAACGTAACATATACTAATTTGAGTGTTACGGATTTATGTTTACTACAGTATGTTACATCTAGTCTATGAGACCAGGCTGATCTCTTTGGGCTTATGACAATAAACAGAGGTGATAGAACAGGAAGTGGATAGATGATCCCTTTGTGCTTTTGGTTAGTCTTCAACATGCAGACTAATCAATGGAGAAAACTTAACAGATACTCCAATACCACATATACAGTGGGGAGAACAAGTATTTGATACATGTAGAGTTCTGTAATTTTTATCATAGGTATACTTCAACTGTGAGAGACGGAATCTAAAACAAATCCAGAAATCACATTATATGATTTGTAAGTAATTAAAAATCATACAATGTGATTTT
This sequence comes from Oncorhynchus kisutch, assembly GCF_002021735.2. NCBI lineage: Eukaryota > Metazoa > Chordata > Actinopteri > Salmoniformes > Salmonidae > Oncorhynchus > Oncorhynchus kisutch. The sequence goes on from NC_034190.2 coordinate 16,980,641, forward strand.
CTGGATTTTTGTCTCTCACAGTTGAAGTGTAGCTATGAGAAAAATTACAGACCTCTACGTGCTTTGTAAGTAGGAAAAACCTGTAAAATCGGCAGTGTATCAAATACTTGTTCTCCCCACTGTATGTTGGGTATATGTGTGTACATCTAACCAGCTTGAGAAAATGGAGAGAGCAAAATATTTTGGTAGAAGGAAGTTAGAGATTTAGAGGAGGAGAGGGGGAGAAGTAGTTGGAGAAAGAGGGGGACAGGGTGAGCGAGAGAGTGGGACAGACGGAGAGAGAGGAGGGAGAGAGGGTTGGAAAGTTTACATGAGCAGCAGCTGTTTGGATCGTTAAGTGCTTTAACCCAAGCCAGAGACTACAGATCTAAACCGCACCAACTATCTCTGGTCCCACTGGCTCAGTGAGCGTGTTTGTGTGTATGTATTTGTGTTTGCTTGTGTGTGTTACTGTGTGCAAGTCAAAACCAGTGAGTGTCTAAACCTGCATGATAGTGTGTGTGTGTCTGTTAGTCCTGTATTATAAGTGTGAAGGGAGAACCTGGGCCCCATGCCTGCTCTCCATCCAGCCCCCTCTCTATCCCACCACACATCCCCCAGTTAAGCCCAGATGGTTCCCATCGAGGGGGTGAGGAGAGAAGGGGGGATAGGGTGAGGAAGACTTTGCTGGGCTATCAGTCTCATCTCACATGCAACACTCCTACAATGTTACAATGACTTTGAAAAACCCAGAAAAAAAATCCAAAAGGGTTTAACATTACTGCAACATGGAGTCATTCTCACAAAACTGTCCCAAAAAATTCTTAATTGTTAAGTTTCAATGGAATTTCCTCTTGAATGAGATTTATCTATTTTATAATGACTCATGTTTTTTTTATCAGATATTATGCATTTGATCAAAATGTTGACAAAATTTGAATTACTGTTAAGTCCCCAAAAAGTATTAAACAAATCAATATTTCTAATATTTTTTAACATGGCTATTTTTTAATATTGCTCCCCTTATGAAAATGCCAGAGTTAAACATAATACTGAACAATTTGAGCTCTAGCCATTTCAGTAATGAGAAGGCCAAGACAAAGGAGATGATTGTGGACTACAAGAAAATGAGGACCGAGCACACCCCCATTCTCATCGATGGGGCTGTAGTGGAGCTTTCAAGTTCCTTGGCGTCCACCTCACCAACAAACTAACATGGTCCAAGTACACCAAGACAGTCGTGAAGAGGGCACGACAAAACCTATTCCCCCTCAGGAGACTGAAAAGATTTGGCATGGGTCCTCAGATCCTCAAAAGGTTCTACAGCTGCACCATCGAGAGCATGGTTGCATCACTGCCTGGTATGGTAACTGCTCGGCCTCCGACCGCAAGGCACTACAGAGGGTAGTGCTTACCGCCCAGTACATCACCGGGGCCAAGCGTCCTGCCATCCAGGACCTCTATACCATGTGGTGTCAGAGGAAGACCCTAAAAATGGTCAAAGACTCCAGCCACCCTAGTCATAGACTGTTATCTCTGCTACCGCATGGCAAGCGGTACCGGAGCTCCAAATCTAGGTTCAAGAGGCTTCTACCCCCAAGCTATAAGACCCCCCCCACTCTTTTACGCTGCTGCTACTGTCTATGCATAGTCACTTTAATAACTTTACCTACATGTATATATTCTTACTTTTTGGGGGGTATTTAAAAAACTGTTGTTGGTTAAGGGCTTTCACTGCAAGGTCTACTACACCTGTTGTATTCAGCATTTCACTGCAAGGTCTACTACACCTGTTGTATTCAGCATTTCACTGCAAGGTCTACTACACCTGTTGTATTCAGCATTTCACTGCAAGGTCTACTACACCTGTTGTATTCAGCATTTCACTGCAAGGTCTACTACACCTGTTGTATTCAGCATTTCACTGCAAGGTCTACTACACCTGTTGTATTCAGCATTTCACTGCAAGGTCTACTACACCTGTTGTATTCAGCATTTCACTGCAAGGTCTACTACACCTGTTGTATTCAGCATTTCACTGCAAGGTCTACTACACCTGTTGTATTCAGCATTTCACTGCAAGGTCTACTACACCTGTTGTATTCAGCATTTCACTGCAAGGTCTACTACACCTGTTGTATTCAGCATTTCACTGCAAGGTCTACTACACCTGTTGTATTCAGCATTTCACTGCAAGGTCTACTACACCTGTTGTATCAGCATTTCACTGCAAGGTCTACTACACCTGTTGTATTCAGCATTTCACTGCAAGGTCTACTACACCTGTTGTATTCAACGCATGTGAGAAATACAATTTGATTTGGGGGTAACGTTTTTTTTTAGAGAATACAAACCTGATTCTGAAGCCATAAAAGCTAATAACTTAACTTGTGCTCATCTAAGGATGACTCCACTGGATGATGCATCATGGGTGGATACAACTTTATTGAAAACTGATCTGACTTTTTACAGGAACTTGAAAAAGTGTTACGGTAATGAGACATGTCCACAGACACTGTGTTTGTAGGTAATGAATATTATAGTTTAATGTCAACTTCAACTAGTATACCATTGTTATGATTTATGGACAAACTACAGCAACATACTTAGAGTTTTATTCAAGTAAGTTGTGTTTTTCAGAATAATTGTTTAAATAAAAGGACCTGAGACTTTAACCCTGATGCATTTTGGTCATGAGAATTTGGGGTGAAAATGTACAAAATTCAGGGGAAAATGTAAAATGTATTTAAAATAAGACACTTTCCCAAAAACTAGACATTGTGGTCATTAGAATGATTGTTGATTTTTTTAAATGAATCGTATTGTAACCCAGTTTGCAAAATACATTTTAAAACTGGTTTCATGAGAATCACCCATATGGAATAGGCATTTACTAGTCTCTCAATACTGTTTTGGGGGAACTCCAGTCACCCTTGACATTTGGGTACCACCTCGCATATACAGGAGGAGGGGAATGGGGCGGCGTGGTATGTGGGGGTGGCCAACCTATCAGGACTTCAGTCAGCCTTCTGAGAACACAAAGTAGGGAAGGGTAGAGGGAGGTCGACATCTGGAACACATTATGGAGCACACTATTTCTCAGTTGAAAGGGAGAAAGCGATACAGTACAGAGAAACTGTTCGGAGCGATAGAGAAATGAGGGGATAAGAGAATGCAGCGAGAGAGAGAGAGAGGAGAGAGCAGCGGTTAAATAAAGGGAGAGGGAGAGGTGGAGAATGAAGAGAGAGAGAGAGAGCAGCGGTTAAATAAAGGGAGAGGGAGGGTGGAGAATGAAGAGAGAGAGAGAGCAGCGGTTAAATAAAGGAAGAGGTGGAGAAACGAAGAGAGAGAGAGCAGCGGTTAAATAAAGGGAGAGGGTGGAGAATGAAGAGAGAGAGAGAGAGAGAGAGAGGAGAGAGAGAGAGAGAGAGAGAGAGAGAGAGAGAGAGCAGCGGTTAAATAAAGGGAGAGGGAGAGGTGGAGAATGAGAGAGAGAGGAGAGAGAGAGGAGAGAGAGGGCTTTAGAAACCTTTCACTGCATTGTTTGATATAACATCTGCACATGTAATGGAGTTCATCACATAATTACACTAAGGGACATACACTCTAGACTCCATTCCATTGTTGTTTGAGTCACACGCATACATACTTGGAAGAAAAGACAGCCTCCTAGACACACTCACACCCTCATTACTTAAGTGCAAGATGAAACAGATCAGGATAGACCAGTTGTGGTTGATTACAGAGAGAGGAGTATTTAGCCTTGATGTCATTGTGTTTTGAACACTGAAGCAAGCTACTATGTAGGTTAGTTAGGGACCATAACATCTGAAGGGCAGCTGTGAATGATCTCTGCTTTCACTGCTACAAGCCTGACAAGCAAGCCTAATACACATTCTAGGACTGGCCTGGTACAACAGCACCCTCCACTGACTGTGAGAAACACCATGGGGAAGTGGCATAGAATTGGAATCTAGACTGCAGTGACTGCAATGAACCTGTAGATGACACCCTTTCCTCAATATACAGTGTACAAAACATTAAGAACACCTGCTCTTACCATGACATAACTGACCAAGTGAAAGCTATGATCCCTTATTGATGTCACTTGTTAAATCCACTTCAATCAGTGTAGATTAAGGGGAAGACACAGGTTACAGAAGGTTTTTTAAGCCTTGAGACAAGGACTGTGTATGTGAGCCATTCAGAGGGTGAATGGGCAAGACAAAATATTTAAGTGCCTTTGAACAGGGTATGGTAGTAGGTGCCAGGCGCACCGGTTTGAGTGTCAAGAACTGCAAACGCTGCTGGATTTTTCACGCTCAACAGTTTCTCATGTGTATCAAAAATGGTCCACCACCCAAAGGACATCCAGCAAACTTGACACAACTGTGGGAAGCATTGGAGTCAACAAGTGGCAGCATCTCTGTGGAACGCTTGACACCTTGTAGAGTCCATGCTCTGATGAATTGAGGCTGTTCTGAAGGCAAAAGGGGAGGGTGCAACTCAATATTAGGAAGATGATCTTAATGTGTTATACACTCAGTGTACAGGACACCTGTGTGATCTTGGGCTGTTTTATTGTAGATGAGTGTGTCTGATCAGTCACAGTAGTTTAGGGTGAAGGGGTGCATCTTAACAAAGAACACAGGATAGGTGACACATGTGGTGGCTGTTGATTGGTTATTGGCACAGTCCAGGAAGGAAGCCACCATTGGATCCATTTCAATAGCCTATCTATCGGATTATGCAGATATTTTTGTAGCAATAGTAACGTATGTGCATAGATAACAATGCCATGTCATCGCTCTGACGAAAGACTAAGGAGGTTGGTTGAAGGAGATGGTGGATGAGAGGGGATAGGGGCCCTTTTGGAAAAAGATTGCAGTCAGAGTGCATTATAACTGCACTCCACTGTAATATAACTGCAGTAAAACTGCAGTACCCTGCAGTTATTCTGCAATTACTGCGTCCAAAATGCCACAGTCGACTGCAGTTACTGTACTTTTACTGCTGTTTGTTTTGTTGGTGATAACATTGTGTGTCTTCTTCATCACCAAAACACATCAGAAAGAACAAGTAGTACATAAGTAGATGCCATTCGTAACTTAGTTCATTATGTGTGTGCCTGTGTGTAGCAGAGGGTGTGTCTACTCTGCATTAGCCGGTGGTCAGGCTGTGTCTTTACCATTGGGACAATCATTCTGGTCAGGTATGTTATGTGGAGATTAACCACGGTGAGTCTGGAGAGTGATCTCTGATTTGCGCTTGCACAAACACACACAATAATAGCTATGAACACAGGGAGCTCAAATCCACCACTAGACCAAGCCAACGGTAGGCTAGGGCAGCGGCCCCACCCAACAGCGGCGAGCCTTCAGACAATGTTTTTTCTGCTTTTTGTTTTCCCTGTCTGTGTTGTCATAGCAATAGGCTAGGGCAGGAGGTGTCATTCATGTCATGCAAAGGAAGACATTTGTTTCGTTGAGTAAACAAATCTAGAATTGAGGCTCAGTAAAGCAAACTAAATCACTGTAGGGAAATATGTGTGCTTGGGAAAAACCCTAATTGAACAGTGTGGGTTATTTCCCAAAAGAGAAAGTCCCAAAGAAACTGCTTGTCAAGAGTATAAAGTATGTGTGCCCACTTCTCAACATGTGGCACCGTCTTATACAAGTAGTACAGGTTCTCACTTCTCTCTTACACAAAAACTTTGAGGGTATAATCGCCATCACTCTGCCCTATCCCACCTGGATAAGAGGAAAACCTATGTAAGAATTCTGTTACTTGACTATAGCTCAGCATTCAACACCATAGTAACCTCCAAGCTCATCATTAAGCTCGAGGCCCTGGGTTTGAACCCTCCCTGTGCAACTGGGTCCTGGACTTCTTGACGGGACGCCCCCAGCTGGTGAAGGTAGGAAACATCACCTCCACTCCGCTGATCCTCAACACTGGGGCCCCACAAGGGTGCGTCCTTAGGGTCCTGTACTCCTTGTTCACCCATGACTGTGTGGCCAAGCACGCCTCCAACTCAATCATCAAGTTTGAAGACGACAAACAGTAGTAGGCTTGATTACCAACGATGACGAGACAGCCTACAGGGAGGAGGTGAGGACTCAGAGTGTGGTGCATGGAAAACAACCTCTCACTCAATGTCAACAAAACAAAGGAGATGATCATGGACTTCAGGAAACAGCAGAGGGTGTACCCCCATCGACGGGACCACAGTGGAGAAGGTAGAAAGCTTCAAGTTCCTTGGTGTACACAACAAACTGAAATGGACCACCCACACAGAAAGTGTGGTAAAGAAGGCGCAAAAGAGCCTCTTCAACCTCAGGTGGCTAAAGAAATTTGGCTTGTCACCTAAAACTTTTACAGATGCACAATTGAAAGCATCCTGTCAGGCTGTATCACCGCCTGGTACGGCAAAGGCTCTCCAGAGGGTGGTGCGGTCTGCCCAAGCGCATTACCGGGGGCAAACTACCTGCCCTCCAGGACACCTAAAGCACCCAATGTCACAGGAAGGCCAAAAAGATCATCAAGGACCTCAACCACCCCGAGCCACTGCCTGTTCACCCCGCTATCATCCAGAAGGCGAGGTCAGAACAGGTGCATCAAAGCTGGGACCGAGACTGAAAAACAGCTTCTATCTCAAGGCCATCAGACTGTTAAACAGTCATCACTAACACATTAGAGGGCCGCTGCCTATAGGCATAGTCTAGAAATCACTGGCCCCTTTAAGGAATGGAACACTAGTCACTTTAATAATGTTAACATATCTGGCATTACTCATCTCATATGTATATACTGTATTCTATACTATTCTACTGTATCTTAGTCCGTTCCGCTCATCCATATGTATATAGTCTTAATTCATTCCTACTTAGATTTGTGTCTATTGGATATATGTTGTGTAACTTGTTAGATATTACTGCACTGTCGGAGCTAAAGCGCAAGCATTTCGCTACACCCGCAATAACATCTGCTAATCACGTGTATGACCAATAAAATTTGATTTGATTTATGACTTCATGACCGATGGACAATCCCAGAGATACTGTGCATAATGATGAGATGTATTCCCATGTGGACAGATTTTGACGGGAGTGGACCCTCTCGTGTCGCCTCTTCCTCTCTGACAATCCCTGTAGGGGCACTTTCACAATGGGTTATAGGCCACAGGTTACGTTACACAAACCGGGAAGTGTTAACCAGGAAGTGTTAACACAGGTGAGAGGAGAGCATGCGGTTCTTAGCGTCTCATTCGAACACACTTTATCACATTTGTACTGTAATCAAATGTAGCCCTAATGGAAAGGTGTATTTTGAATTATGAATAGCTAAACTTCCTTGCCGGGCTGGCCCCAAGGGGCCAGGGTTCCGGTCTAGCAGCACGGTTTGTACGGCTCCTACAGTTTTGCTTCAGTACTGCAGTTTAACTGACACCCCACCCAGAAAGACAATTTCCATACTGTAAGATGGCCACATTATTTATTATTTATTTAACTAGGCAAGTCAGTTAAGAACAAATTCATATTTACAATGGCGGCCTACACCGGCCCAACCCGGACAACACTTGGGACAATTGTGCACCACCATATGGGACTCCCAATCACAGCTGGTTGCGATACAGCCTGGATTCAAACCAGGGTGTCTGTAGTGACGCCTCTAGCACAGATGCAATGCCTTAGACGCGAGTCCTAGAGAAGTCAGATTTTAAAAGTCCTAATAACACACTTTAATCATGACTTAGTGCACAAAACACCCATTCAATTATTCAAATAATTGAGGCTGAGGACAAAAACAATTTTTTATCACTCACAACGAAGATATTAACATTTTATATTCATCCAAACAATGTCATGTTTTTGGATGACGTCGCCGCTGGTTGCGCTGCTCCCTGTGCGCTAATAGTAATACATGTATTTTATTTTGCGCTTTTCATTAAAGAGAATCTCAAAGACCCTGTAAAAACAAACAAAAGAAATGTGGAGATCTGTCAGGTCTTGGGCGATGGTCTTCCACAGATTCAGATAAGGTGTTGTTCAGAAAGGCTGGGCAGTAGCTTACGAGGAGGGAGCTTCGATGGCACAGAGAGGGAGCAGTGTCAGTCTGTTACTTAGACAAGCCCAGAGATCTTCATCAGGCACCCCGTCTGTTGTCTCCTCCTCCTCCTCCTCTGTAGGTAGGCTGGATAGTCCACTACTGAAGTGTAGCACCCATCTGGGTGATGCTTGGCAGCTATAAGCGCCAGAAAGATCACCACACATAGGCAGTAGTCAGGAAACAGTTCCCTATGAGGTGGGCCCTCTCAAGTTTAAAATGTTTAATGTCACATGCACAAGTCCACATCGTTGATGCAACCAGCAATAAAAAAGAAGCTTATGCTGTATTGATGCGTCATTCAAATGATTGAATAACCAGCTACCTAACCACCTAGCCAAGCAGAAAACAAACTGTCGTGCCATTAGTCCAGCAACTCCATTGGACAAAACCACCCAATATTAAGAAAATTCAAGAAGTCACAAAAACAAATAATTGCTTAAAAATGCAATCAACATACTTAAAACAACAAAATATTTACAAATGTACAGGAGCCCTCTGCATAGTCTTCCTCACTGCGCCACTGCAACAACGGAATGCTGATCAATATAGATTTATGCGAAGACTTTACGAGAACAGGTTACCTTGAAAACAACGGTCTGATATGTTGCACGCAGTCTCCAGTTCTTAAATTATTTCAATATTTGGCCGTACCACCTGGAAATGTCTACGTTTTTTACCACGTCACTGCCGGTTGAGTGCCATTTCCTCTTTTACTCGCGAGTCATTGGACCAAAAGGCATCCCAGCCTCAGCATTCATTCACACAGCAAGCCATGGAGTAATACTTCCTTCAATTTGTGCTGGATTTAATTCACTGCAGTTTTCATCTCAAACGTGTAAGCGATTGTTGTATTCAATTTCCTATTTAGGCATATCCAAATGTTTACTTTCTGAATTGCAGCGACACAGTTCTCGCCTCGTCTCTTGCTTTTGGTCGCGGCATTAATTAATTTACAACATATCATAGTGGGTGGGACTATGTTAACTGCTTGGATCATCTTTCAAACAAGTCCAAAGGACGGAGCTCAATTTCTGTAATGATTAATCTGTTCTATTTGCAAGGAATATTTCCAAACATTTAACGTTTATCTGAACATTCTCTTCGCAATGGATCAAGTTGTCACCCTCATCAGAATTAATTTAACAATTTTTAGACATAGGCCTACTACATTTGAATTGATTAGTCTAGGCTACATTTAATTGACTAATTTGCTTAATTTGAGTTTATATTGGCATGTCATATGACATGCCAATACAAGCTAAAGTTATTTGTAGAAAGCCTAAAGACAAATGGGGATAGCCTGAATTTGTAAAATGCAAATTCCAACAAGCAATTTGGACCACACGGTGCGCGCTGCCCCTATTGGAATATTCTCAATGGTATGAATGAACATTCCTGCTGCGCTGAGTCGCTCCTTGTGGTTCCGAGGTAGACTTTGAGAGAGATGTGAAAGACGAGCAGTGGTCGCGGTAAAAGATTACCTTCGCTGTCAGTTGCGGTGTTAATGACCTAGTCGGAACTATGAACTGACATTTCAGACTGGCTAACTGGATATAGTTCCCTTGTTCCGAATAGCACATTAACGCTACACATTAATTCGCCTTCTCAGATGACACATTGGTTGATTTTGGTTCGTCAGTGCCTTGTTCACATGCTAGTCGGAAGTCGAACATTTCCACCTTGTAGTTATACATGTGTGGCGTTCAACTAATCAGCAAGTCAAATTTCCGCGTTTCCTAGTTCAGACTGGCGTATGAATGCAGCGTAGGTCTGAAATTATCAGTAACACCTTAGTCACTTCTTGGACTTTTCATTGAGACATGTCTAGTGCGGAAATATCCCACGTAACCTAAAAGCAAATTGATGCTTGATCTGTATGTGGTCGGAGGCTCCGTATGGAGGGTGTGATGCAATTGCGAAGCCACCGGAGGCACACAGAGGCCAAATTGAGTTCTGTACTGCATCGCAGTGCGCCTCTCAAATTTTGTAACAATGCTGAGTGCTTCATGTAGCTCCGCATTGACCTGATTGGTTGACGGTAGGTGTGTGCGGGAGGTCCAGTATAAACACATACTTACTACCTTGACAACCTCCTTCATAACAGTTGTGTAGAGGCCGTATCGCAGTAAATGCTGTACGGTCACTGCAGAAGTCCGATTGACCATGCAGAGCCTTTTATGCAGCTATTCCCAAACTCGATCCTTGGGACCCAACTGGGTGCAAGTTTTGGGGTTTTGCCAGCTGATTCAAATAAAGTAATCATCAAGCGTTGATTATTTTAATCGGCTGTGTGGTGCTAGGGCAAAAACCTAAACGTGCACCCCTCCCCAGGACCGAGTTTGGGAAACACTGGCCTAATGACTCATTTCTCTTGACAGAACACCCACTGAAATGCTGCTAAATTGGAATATCCTTCTGATTGGTGTTTCCTTGACTAATGTAGGCCTATAGACTAGTCATTCTAACTCTGAGCTCTAAATAAGTAACTGTCCAGTGAAAATCTCACTTAAAAGTTCATAATCTGTCAACTCGTAGCCAAATAATGTTGTTGACTTGTCCTTTACTGGGGTTGGTGGCCAAAAGCATACATTATAAAGAAAACCCCCACCTCAAGCTTGAATCTCAAGCAGGCTGTTTTTAAAAAATGCTTGCCTGTTTCCTCCATACAGTTGTTTTTAGAAAGTATTCACATCTCTTAACTTTTTCCACATTTTGTTGTTACAGCATGAATTTAAATTGATCAAATGTAGCTTTATTTTCACTGGCATACACATAAACCCCATAATTAAAAAGGGGAATTATGGTTTTTGAAATGTTTACAAATGACTTAAAAACAACATTGAAATATCTTTAGTCAATAAGCAATATGGCAAGCCTAAATAAGTTCAGAAACAAGTCATAGTAAGCTGCATGGACATCATCTCTGTACCCCTCACAATTATCTGTAAGGTCCCTCAGTCAAGCTGTGAATTTCAAACTGTTTCAACCACCAATTCCTTGCAAAAAAGGGAACATATTGGTAGATGGGTAATAAAATAAGAGCAGACATTGAATATCCCTTTGAGCATGCTGATGTTTTTCATTACACTTTGGATGGTGTATTAATACACTTAGTCACTACAAAGATACATGTGTCCTTCCTGACTGTTGACAGAGAGGAAGGAAACCAACTCAGGGATTTCAGCATGAGGCCAATGGTGACTTTAAAACAGTTAGAGTATAATGGCTGTGATAGGAGAGAAGCTGAAGTTGCTGGATATTGTTGGAAACTGGAACACGCTGTCGATCCAGAACATGCTCAATGGGTGACATGTCTGAATATGCAGGCCATTTTCAGCTCTTAGACGTATTGTGTACAAATGCTTGTGACAAGGGACAGTGCGTTTGGGGATTAATGGCACGACAATGGGACTCAGGATCTCGTCACGTTATCTCTGTACGTTCAAATTGCCATCGATAAAATGCAATTGTGTTCGTTGTCCGTAGCTTATGCCTGCCCATACCATAACCCCACCACCACAATGGGGAACTCTGTTCACAACATTGACATCAGCAAACCGCTCGCCCACACAACGCCATACACGCTCAATATGTGCTCAATATGTGTAGGTAATCCTTTCTAATGCAGATTTTTTTATGTACAGTTGAAGTCGGAAGTTTACATACACTTAGGTTGGAGTCATTAAAACTTGTATTTTTAACCACTCCACAAATTTCTTGTTAACAAACAACAGTTTTGGCAAGTCGGTTAGGACATCTACTTGTGCATGACACAAGTCATTTTTCCAACAATTGTTTACAGACCGATTATTTCACTTATAATTCACTGTATCACAATTCCAGTGGGTCAGAAGTTTACATACACTAAGTTGACTGTGCCTTTAAACAGCTTGGAAAATTACGGAATATTATGTAATGGCTTTAGAAGCTTCTGATAGGCTAATTGACATAATTTGAATCAATTGGAGGTGTACCTGTGGGTGTATTTCAAGGCCTACCTGCAAACTCGGTGCCTCTTTGCTTGACATCATGGGAAAATCAAAAGAAATCAGCCAAGACCTCAGAAAAAAAATGTTCATCTGTACAAACAATAGTACGCAAGTATAAACACCATGGGACCACGCAGCCGTCATACCGCTCAGGAAGGAGATGCGTTCTGTTTCCTCGAGATGAACGTACTTTGGTGCGAAAAGTGCAAATCAATCCCAGAACAACAGCAAAGGACCTTGTGAAGATGCTGGAAGAAATGGGTACAAAAGTATCTATATCCACAGTAAAATGAGTCCTATGTCGACATAACCTGAAATGCCGCTCGGCAAGAAAGAAGCCAATGCACCAAAACCACCATAAAAAAGCCAGACTATGGTTTGCAACTGCACATAGGGACAAATATCGTAATTTTTGGAGAAATATCCTCTGGTCTGATGAACAAAACTAGAACTGTTTGGCCATAATGACCATTGTTATGTTTGGAGGAAAAAGGGGGAGGCTTGCACGCTGAAGAACACCATCCCAACCGTGAAGCATCATGTTGTGGGGGTGGCAGCATCATGTTGTGGGGTGCTTTGCTGCAGGAGGGGCTGGTGCACTTCACAAAATAGATAGCATCATGAGGTAGGAAAATTATGTGGATATATTGAAGCAACATCTCAAATCAGTCAAGAAGTTAAAGCTTGGTCGCAAATGGTTCTTCCATGTTCAAATCAAATTTATTTGTCACATACACATGGTTAGCAGATGTTAATGCGAGTGTAGCGAAATGCTTGTGCTTCTAGTTCTGACAATGCAGTAATAACCAACGAGTAATCTAACCTAACAATTCCAAAACTACTACCTTATACACACAAGTCTAAAGGGATAAAGAATATGTACATAAAGATATATGAATGAGTGATGGTACAGAACGGCATAGGCAAGATGGAGTAGATGGTATAGAGTACAGTGCATACATATGAGATGAGTAATGTAGGGTATGTAAACATTATATTAAGTAGCATTGTTTAAAGTGGCTAGTGATATATTTTTACATGAATTTCCATAATTAAAGTGGCTGGAGTTGAGTCAGTGTGTTGGCAGCAGCCACTCAATGTTAGTGGTGGCTGTTTAACAGTCTGATGGCCTTGAGATAGAAGCTGTTTTTCAGTCTCTCGGTCCTTGCTTTGACGCACCTGTACTGACCTCGCCTTCTGGATGATAACGGGGTGAACAGGCAGTGGCTCGGTGGTTGTTGTCCTTGATGATCTTTATGGCCTTCCTGTGACATCGGGTGGTGTAGGTGTCCTGGAGGGCAGGTAGTTTGCCCCCAGTGATGCGTTGTGCAGACCTCACTACCCTCTGGAGAGCCTTACGGTTGTGGGCGGAGCAGTTGCCGTACCAGGCGGTAATACAGCCCGACAGGATGCTCTCGATTGTGCATCTGTAGAAGTTTGTGAGTGCTTTTGGTGACAAAGCCAAATTTCTTCAGCCTCCTGAGGTTGAAGAGGCGCTGCTGCGCCTTCACAACGCCGTCTGTGTGGGTGGACCAATTCAGTTTGTCCGTGATGTGTACACCGAGGAAACTTAGCTTAGAGGGAGCACCCCCTATCCACAGTCGATGTGGATAGGGGAGGATAGTCCTAAGTTAAGTTCCTCGGTGTACACATCACGGACAAACTGAATTGGTCCACCCACACAGACGGCGTTGTGAAGGCGCAGCAGCGCCTCTTCAACCTCAGGAGGCTGAAGAAATTTGGCTTGTCACCAAAAGCACTCACAAACTTCTACAGATGCACAATCGAGAGCATCCTGTCGGGCTGTATTACCGCCTGGTACGGCAACTGCTCCGCCCACAACCGTAAGGCTCTCCAGAGGGTAGTGAGGTCTGCACAACGCATCACTGGGGGCAAACTACCTGCCCTCCAGGACACCTACACCACCCGATGTCACAGGAAGGCCATAAAGATCATCAAGGACAACAACCACCGAGCCCACTGCCTGTTCACCCCGTTATCATCCAGAAGGCGAGGTCAGTACAGGTGCGTCAAAGCAAGGACCGAGAGACTGAAAAACAGCTTCTATCTCAAGGCCATCAGACTGTTAAACAGCCACCACTAACATTGAGTGGCTGCTGCCAACACACTGACTCAACTCCAGCCACTTTAATTATGGAAATTCATGTAAAAATATATCACTAGCCACTTTAAACAATGCTACTTAATATAATGTTTACATACCCTACATTACTCATCTCATATGTATGCACTGTACTCTATACCATCTACTCCATCTTGCCTATGCCGTTCTGTACCATCACTCATTCATATATCTTTATGTACATATTCTTTATCCCTTTAGACTTGTGTGTATAAAGGTAGTAGTTTTGGAATTGTTAGGTTAGATTACTCGTTGGTTATTACTGCATTGTCAGAACTAGAAGCACAAGCATTTCGCTACACTCGCATTAACATCTGCTAACCATGTGTATGTGACAAATAAATTTGATTTGAACATGGAAGAACCATTTGCGACCAAGCTTTAACTTCTTGACTGATTTGAGATGTTGCTTCAATATATCCACATAATTTTCCTACCTCATGATGCTATCTATTTGTGAAGTGCACCAGCCCCTCCTGCAGCAAAGCACCCCCACAACATGATGCTGCCACCCCACAACATGATGCTTCACGGTTGGGATGGTGTTCTTCAGCGTGCAAGCCTCCCCCTTTTTCCTCCAAACATAACAATGGTCATTATGGCCAAACAGTTCTAGTTTGTTTCATCAGACCAGAGGATATTTCTCCAAAAATTACGATATTTGTCCCTATGTGCAGTTGCAAAACCATAGTCTGGCTTTTTATGGTGGTTTTGGTGCATTGGCTTCTTTCTTGCCGAGCGGCATTTCAGGTTATGTCGACATAGGACTCATTTTACTGTGGATATAGATACTTTTGTACCCATTTCTTCCAGCATCTTCACAAGGTCCTTTGCTGTTGTTCTGGGATTGATTTGCACTTTTCGCACCAAAGTACGTTCATCTCGAGGAAACAGAACGCATCTCCTTCCTGAGCGGTATGACGGCTGCGTGGTCCCATGGTGTTTATACTTGCGTACTATTGTTTGTACAGATGAACATTTTTTTCTGAGGTCTTGGCTGATTTCTTTTGATTTTCCCATGATGTCAAGCAAAGAGGCACCGAGTTTGCAGGTAGGCCTTGAAATACACCCACAGGTACACCTCCAATTGATTCAAATTATGTCAATTAGCCTATCAGAAGCTTCTAAAGCCATTACATAATATTCCGTAATTTTCCAAGCTGTTTAAAGGCACAGTCAACTTAGTGTATGTAAACTTCTGACCCACTGGAATTGTGATACAGTGAATTATAAGTGAAATAATCGGTCTGTAAACAATTGTTGGAAAAATGACTTGTGTCATGCACAAAGTAGATGTCTAACCGACTTGCCAAAACTGTTGTTTGTTAACAAGAAATTTGTGGAGTGGTTAAAAATACAAGTTTTAATGACTCCAACCTAAGTGTATGTAAACTTCCGACTTCAACTGTACATAAAAAATCTGCATTAGAAAGGATTACCTACACATATTGAGCACATATTGAGCGTGTATGGCGTTGTGTGGGCGAGCGGTTTGCTGATGTCAATGTTGTGAACAGAGTTCCCCATTGTGGTGGTGGGGTTATGGTATGGGCAGGCATAAGCTACGGACAACGAACACAATTGCATTTTATCGATGGCAATTTGAACGTACAGAGATAACGTGACGAGATCCTGAGTCCCATTGTCGTGCCATTAATCCCCAAACGCACTGTCCCTTGTCACAAGCATTTGTACACAATACGTCTAAGAGCTGAAAATGGCCTGCATATTCAGACATGTCACCCATTGAGCATGTTCTGGATCGACAGCGTGTTCCAGTTTCCAACAATATCCAGCAACTTCAGCTCTCTCCTATCACAGCCATTATACTCTAACTGTTTTAAAGTCACCATTGGCCTCATGCTGAAATCCCTGAGTTGGTTTCCTTCCTCTCTGTCAACAGTCAGGAAGGACACATGTATCTTTGTAGTGACTAAGTGTATTAATACACCATCCAAAGTGTAATGAAAAACATCAGCATGCTCAAAGGGATATTCAATGTCTGCTCTTATTTTATTACCCATCTACCAATATGTTCCCTTTTTTGCAAGGAATTGGTGGTTGAAACAGTTTGAAATTCACAGCTTGACTGAGGGACCTTACAGATAATTGTGAGGGTACAGAGATGATGTCCATGCAGCTTACTATGACTTGTTTCTGAACTTATTTAGGCTTGCCATATTGCTTATTGACTAAAGATATTTCAATGTTGTTTTTAAGTCATTTGTAAACATTTCAAAAACCATAATTCCCCTTTTTAATTATGGGTTTATGTGTATGCCAGTGAAAATAAAGCTACATTTGATCAATTTTAAATTCATGCTGTAACAAACAAAATGTGGAAAAAGTTAAGAGATGTGAATACTTTCTAAAAACAACTGTATGGAGGAAACAGGCAAGCATTTTTTTAAAAACAGCCTGCTTGAGATTCAAGCTTGAGGTGGGGGTTTTCTTTATAATGTATGCTTTTGGCCACCAACCCCAGTAAAGGACAAGTCAACAACATTATTTGGCTACGAGTTGACAGATTATGAACTTTTAAGTGAGATTTTCACTGGACAGTTACTTATTTAGAGCTCAGAGTTAGAATGACTAGTCTATAGGCCTACATTAGTCAAGGAAACACCAATCAGAAGGATATTTCCAATTTAGCAGCATTTCAGTGGGTGTTCTGTCAAGAGAAATGAGTCATTTAGGCCAGTGTTTCCCAAAACTCGGTCTGGGGAGGGGTGCACGTTTAGTTTTTGCCCTAGACCACACAGCCGATTAAAATAATCAACGCTTGATGATTACTTTATTTGAATCAGCTGGCAAAACCCCAAAACTTGCACCCAGTTGGGTCCCAAGGATCGAGTTTGGGAATAGCTGCATAAAAGGCTCTGCATGGTCAATCGACTTCTGCAGTGACCGTACAGCATTTACTGCGATACGGCCTCTACACAACTGTTATGAAGGAGGTTGTCAAGGTAGTAAGTATGTGTTTATACTGGACCTCCCGCACACACCCTACCGTCAACCAATCAGGTCAATGCGGAGCTACATGAAGCACTCAGCATTGTTACAAAATTTGAGAGGCGCACTGCGATGCAGTACAGAACTCAATTTGGCCTCTTGTGTGCCTCCGGTGGCTTCGCAATTGCATCACACCCTCCATACGGAGCCTCCGACCACATACAGATCAAGCATCAATTTGCTTTTAGGTTACGTGGGATATTTCCGCACTAGACATGTCTCAATGAAAAGTCCAAGAAGTGACTAAGGTGTTACTGATAATTTCAGACCTACGCTGCATTCATACGCCAGTCTGAACTAGGAAACGCGGAAATTTGACTTGCTGATTAGTTGAACGCCACACATGTATAACTACAAGGTGGAAATGTTCGACTTCCGACTAGCATGTGAACAAGGCACTGACGAACCAAATCAACCAATGTGTCATCTGAGAAGGCGAATTAATGTGTAGCGTTAATGTGCTATTCGGAACAAGGGAACTATATCCAGTTAGCCAGTCTGAAATGTCAGTTCATAGTTCCGACTAGGTCATTAACACCGCAACTGACAGCGAAGGTAATCTTTTACCGCGACCACTGCTCGTCTTTCACATCTCTCTCAAAGTCTACCTCGGAACCACAAGGAGCGACTCAGCGCAGCAGGAATGTTCATTCATACCATTGAGAATATTCCAATAGGGGCAGCGCGCACCGTGTGGTCCAAATTGCTTGTTGGAATTTGCATTTTACAAATTCAGGCTATCCCCATTTGTCTTTAGGCTTTCTACAAATAACTTTAGCTTGTATTGGCATGTCATATGACATGCCAATATAAACTCAAATTAAGCAAATTAGTCAATTAAATGTAGCCTAGACTAATCAATTCAAATGTAGTAGGCCTATGTCTAAAAATTGTTAAATTAATTCTGATGAGGGTGACAACTTGATCCATTGCGAAGAGAATGTTCAGATAAACGTTAAATGTTTGGAAATATTCCTTGCAAATAGAACAGATTAATCATTACAGAAATTGAGCTCCGTCCTTTGGACTTGTTTGAAAGATGATCCAAGCAGTTAACATAGTCCCACCCACTATGATATGTTGTAAATTAATTAATGCCGCGACCAAAAGCAAGAGACGAGGCGAGAACTGTGTCGCTGCAATTCAGAAAGTAAACATTTGGATATGCCTAAATAGGAAATTGAATACAACAATCGCTTACACGTTTGAGATGAAAACTGCAGTGAATTAAATCCAGCACAAATTGAAGGAAGTATTACTCCATGGCTTGCTGTGTGAATGAATGCTGAGGCTGGGATGCCTTTGGTCCAATGACTCGCGAGTAAAAAGAGGAAATGGCACTCAACCGGCAGTGACGTGGTAAAAACGTAGACATTTCCAGGTGGTACGGCCAAATATTGAAATAATTTAAGAACTGGAGACTGCGTGCAACATATCAGACCGTTGTTTTCAAGGTAACCTGTTCTCGTAAAGTCTTCGCATAAATCTATATTGATCAGCATTCCGTTGTTGCAGTGGCGCAGTGAGGAAGACTATGCAGAGGGCTCCTGTACATTTGTAAATATTTTGTTGTTTTTAAGTATGTTGATTGCATTTTAAGCAATTATTTGTTTTTGTGACTTCTTGAATTTTCTTAATATTGGGTGGTTTTGTCCAATGGAGTTGCTGGACTAATGGCACGACAGTTTGTTTTCTGCTTGGCTAGGTGGTTAGGTAGCTGGTTATTCAATCATTTGAATGACGCATCAATACAGCATAAGCTTCTTTTTTATTGCTGGTTGCATCAACGATGTGGACTTGTGCATGTGACATTAAACATTTTAAACTTGAGAGGGCCCACCTCATAGGGAACTGTTTCCTGACTACTGCCTATGTGTGGTGATCTTTCTGGCGCTTATAGCTGCCAAGCATCACCCAGATGGGTGCTACACTTCAGTAGTGGACTATCCAGCCTACCTACAGAGGAGGAGGAGGAGGAGACAACAGACGGGGTGCCTGATGAAGATCTCTGGGCTTGTCTAAGTAACAGACTGACACTGCTCCCTCTCTGTGCCATCGAAGCTCCCTCCTCGTAAGCTACTGCCCAGCCTTTCTGAACAACACCTTATCTGAATCTGTGGAAGACCATCGCCCAAGACCTGACAGATCTCCACATTTCTTTTGTTTGTTTTTACAGGGTCTTTGAGATTCTCTTTAATGAAAAGCGCAAAATAAAATACATGTATTACTATTAGCGCACAGGGAGCAGCGCAACCAGCGGCGACGTCATCCAAAAACATGACATTGTTGGATGAATATAAAATGTTAATATCTTCGTTGTGAGTGATAAAAAATTGTTTTTGTCCTCAGCCTCAATTATTTGAATAATTGAATGGGTGTTTTGTGCACTAAGTCATGATTAAAGTGTGTTATTAGGACTTTTAAAATCTGACTTCTCTAGGACTCGCGTCTAAGGCATTGCATCTGTGCTAGAGGCGTCACTACAGACACCCTGGTTTGAATCCAGGCTGTATCGCAACCAGCTGTGATTGGGAGTCCCATATGGTGGTGCACAATTGTCCCAAGTGTTGTCCGGGTTGGGCCGGTGTAGGCCGCCATTGTAAATATGAATTTGTTCTTAACTGACTTGCCTAGTTAAATAAATAATAAATAAATGTGGCCATCTTACAGTATGGAAATTGTCTTTCTGGGTGGGGTGTCAGTTAAACTGCAGTACTGAAGCAAAACTGTAGGAGCCGTACAAACCGTGCTGCTAGACCGGAACCCTGGCCCCTTGGGGCCAGCCCGGCAAGGAAGTTTAGCTATTCATAATTCAAAATACACCTTTCCATTAGGGCTACATTTGATTACAGTACAAATGTGATAAAGTGTGTTCGAATGAGACGCTAAGAACCGCATGCTCTCCTCTCACCTGTGTTAACACTTCCTGGTTAACACTTCCCGGTTTGTGTAACGTAACCTGTGGCCTATAACCCATTGTGAAAGTGCCCCTACAGGGATTGTCCGAGAGGAAGAGGCGACACGAGAGGGTCCCACTCCCGTCAAAATCTGTCCACATGGGAATACATCTCATCATTATGCACAGTATCTCTGGGATTGTCCATCGGTCATGAAGTCATAAATCAAATCAAATTTTATTGGTCATACACGTGATTAGCAGATGTTATTGCGGGTGTAGCGAAATGCTTGCGCTTTAGCTCCGACAGTGCAGTAATATCTAACAAGTTACACAACATATATCCAATAGACACAAATCTAAGTAGGAATGAATTAAGACTATATACATATGGATGAGCGGAACGGACTAAGATACAGTAGAATAGTATAGAATACAGTATATACATATGAGATGAGTAATGCCAGATATGTAACATTATTAAAGTGACTAGTGTTCCATTCCTTAAAGGGGCCAGTGATTTCTAGACTATGCCTATAGGCAGCGGCCTCTAATGTGTTAGTGATGACTGTTTAACAGTCTGATGGCCTTGAGATAGAAGCTGTTTTTCAGTCTCGGTCCCAGCTTTGATGCACCTGTTCTGACCTCGCCTTCTGGATGATAGCGGGGTGAACAGGCAGTGGCTCGGGTGGTTGAGGTCCTTGATGATCTTTTTGGCCTTCCTGTGACATTGGGTGCTTTAGGTGTCCTGGAGGGCAGGTAGTTTGCCCCCGGTAATGCGTTGGGCAGACCGCACCACCCTCTGGAGAGCCTTTGCCGTACCAGGCGGTGATACAGCCTGACAGGATGCTTTCAATTGTGCATCTGTAAAAGTTTTAGGTGACAAGCCAAATTTCTTTAGCCACCTGAGGTTGAAGAGGCTCTTTTGCGCCTTCTTTACCACACTTTCTGTGTGGGTGGTCCATTTCAGTTTGTTGTGTACACCAAGGAACTTGAAGCTTTCTACCTTCTCCACTGTGGTCCCGTCGATGGGGGTACACCCTCTGCTGTTTCCTGAAGTCCATGATCATCTCCTTTGTTTTGTTGACATTGAGTGAGAGGTTGTTTCCATGCACCACACTCTGAGTCCTCACCTCCTCCCTGTAGGCTGTCTCGTCATCGTTGGTAATCAAGCCTACTACTGTTTGTCGTCTTCAAACTTGATGATTGAGTTGGAGGCGTGCTTGGCCACACAGTCATGGGTGAACAAGGAGTACAGGACCCTAAGGACGCACCCTTGTGGGGCCCCAGTGTTGAGGATCAGCGGAGTGGAGGTGATGTTTCCTACCTTCACCAGCTGGGGGCGTCCCGTCAAGAAGTCCAGGACCCAGTTGCACAGGGAGGGTTCAAACCCAGGGCCTCGAGCTTAATGATGAGCTTGGAGGTTACTATGGTGTTGAATGCTGAGCTATAGTCAAGTAACAGAATTCTTACATAGGTTTTCCTCTTATCCAGGTGGGATAGGGCAGAGTGATGGCGATTATACCCTCAAAGTTTTTGTGTAAGAGAGAAGTGAGAACCTGTACTACTTGTATAAGACGGTGCCACATGTTGAGAAGTGGGCACACATACTTTATACTCTTGACAAGCAGTTTCTTTGGGACTTTCTCTTTTGGGAAATAACCCACACTGTTCAAATTAGGGTTTTTCCCAAGCACACATATTTCCCTACAGTGATTTAGTTTGCTTTACTGAGCCTCAATTCTAGATTTGTTTACTCAACGAAACAAATGTCTTCCTTTGCATGACATGAATGACACCTCCTGCCCTAGCCTATTGCTATGACAACACAGACAGGGAAAACAAAAAGCAGAAAAAACATTGTCTGAAAGGCTCGCCGCTGTTGGGTGGGGCCGCTGCCCTAGCCTACCGTTGGCTTGGTCTAGTGGTGGATTTGAGCTCCCTGTGTTCATAGCTATTATTGTGTGTGTTTGTGCAAGCGCAAATCAGAGATCACTCTCCAGACTCACCGTGGTTAATCTCCACATAACATACCTGACCAGAATGATTGTCCCAATGGTAAAGACACAGCCTGACCACCGGCTAATGCAGAGTAGACACACCCTCTGCTACACACAGGCACACACATAATGAACTAAGTTACGAATGGCATCTACTTATGTACTACTTGTTCTTTCTGATGTGTTTTGGTGATGAAGAAGACACACAATGTTATCACCAACAAAACAAACAGCAGTAAAAGTACAGTAACTGCAGTCGACTGTGGCATTTTGGACGCAGTAATTGCAGAATAACTGCAGGGTACTGCAGTTTTACTGCAGTTATATTACAGTGGAGTGCAGTTATAATGCACTCTGACTGCAATCTTTTTCCAAAAGGGCCCCTATCCCCTCTCATCCACCATCTCCTTCAACCAACCTCCTTAGTCTTTCGTCAGAGCGATGACATGGCATTGTTATCTATGCACATACGTTACTATTGCTACAAAAATATCTGCATAATCCGATAGATAGGCTATTGAAATGGATCCAATGGTGGCTTCCTTCCTGGACTGTGCCAATAACCAATCAACAGCCACCACATGTGTCACCTATCCTGTGTTCTTTGTTAAGATGCACCCCTTCACCCTAAACTACTGTGACTGATCAGACACACTCATCTACAATAAAACAGCCCAAGATCACACAGGTGTCCTGTACACTGAGTGTATAACACATTAAGATCATCTTCCTAATATTGAGTTGCACCCTCCCCTTTTGCCTTCAGAACAGCCTCAATTCATCAGAGCATGGACTCTACAAGGTGTCAAGCGTTCCACAGAGATGCTGCCACTTGTTGACTCCAATGCTTCCCACAGTTGTGTCAAGTTTGCTGGATGTCCTTTGGGTGGTGGACCATTTTTGATACACATGAGAAACTGTTGAGCGTGAAAAATCCAGCAGCGTTGCAGTTCTTGACACTCAAACCGGTGCGCCTGGCACCTACTACCATACCCTGTTCAAAGGCACTTAAATATTTTGTCTTGCCCATTCACCCTCTGAATGGCTCACATACACAGTCCTTGTCTCAAGGCTTAAAAAACCTTCTGTAACCTGTGTCTTCCCCTTAATCTACACTGATTGAAGTGGATTTAACAAGTGACATCAATAAGGGATCATAGCTTTCACTTGGTCAGTTTATGTCATGGTAAGAGCAGGTGTTCTTAATGTTTTGTACACTGTATATTGAGGAAAGGGTGTCATCTACAGGTTCATTGCAGTCACTGCAGTCTAGATTCCAATTCTATGCCACTTCCCCATGGTGTTTCTCACAGTCAGTGGAGGGTGCTGTTGTACCAGGCCAGTCCTAGAATGTGTATTAGGCTTGCTTGTCAGGCTTGTAGCAGTGAAAGCAGAGATCATTCACAGCTGCCCTTCAGATGTTATGGTCCCTAACTAACCTACATAGTAGCTTGCTTCAGTGTTCAAAACACAATGACATCAAGGCTAAATACTCCTCTCTCTGTAATCAACCACAACTGGTCTATCCTGATCTGTTTCATCTTGCACTTAAGTAATGAGGGTGTGAGTGTGTCTAGGAGGCTGTCTTTTCTTCCAGTATGTATGCGTGTGACTCAAACAACAATGGAATGGAGTCTAGAGTGTATGTCCCTTTAGTGTAATTATGTGATTGAACTCCATTACATGTGCAGATGTTATATCAAACACATGCAGTGAAAGGTTTCTAAAGCCCTCTCTCTCTCTCTCTCTCTCTCTCTCTCTTCATTCTCCACCTCTCCCTCTCCCTTTATTTAACCGCTGCTCTCTCTCTCTCTCTCTCTCTCTCTCTCTCTCTCTCTCTCTCTCTCTCTCTCTCTCTCTTCATTCTCCACCTCTCCCTTTATTTAACCGCTGCTCTCTCTCTCTTCGTTCTCCACCTCTTCCTTTATTTAACCGCTGCTCTCTCTCTCTCTTCATTCTCCACCCCTCCCTCTCCCTTTATTTAACCGCTGCTCTCTCTCTCTCTCTTCATTCTCCACCTCTCCCTCTCCCTTTATTTAACCGCTGCTCTCTCTCTCTCTCTCTCTCTCGCTGCATTCTCTTATCCCCTCATTTCTCTATCGCTCCGAACAGTTTCTCTGTACTGTATCGCTTTCTCCCTTTCAACTGAGAAATAGTGTGCTCCATAATGTGTTCCAGATGTCGACCTCCCTCTACCCTTCCCTACTTTGTGTTCTCAGAAGGCTGACTGAAGTCCTGATAGGTTGGCCACCCCACATACCACGCCGCCCCCTTCCCCTCCTCCTGTATATGCGAGGTGGTACCCAAAATGTCAAGGGTGACTGGAGTTCCCCCAAAACAGTATTGAGAGACTAGTAAATGCCTATTCCATATGGGTGATTCTCATGAAACCAGTTTTAAAATGTATTTTGCAAACTGGGTTACAATACGATTCATTTAAAAAAATCAACAATCATTCTAATGACCACAATGTCTAGTTTTTGGGAAAGTGTCTTATTTTAAATACATTTTACATTTTCCCCTGAATTTTGTACATTTTCACCCCAAATTCTCATGACCAAAATGCATCAGGGTTAAAGTCTCAGGTCCTTTTATTTAAACAATTATTCTGAAAAACACAACTTACTTGAATAAAACTCTAAGTATGTTGCTGTAGTTTGTCCATAAATCATAACAATGGTATACTAGTTGAAGTTGACATTAAACTATAATATTCATTACCTACAAACACAGTGTCTGTGGACATGTCTCATTACCGTAACACTTTTTCAAGTTCCTGTAAAAAGTCAGATCAGTTTTTCAATAAAGTTGTATCCACCCATGATGCATCATCCAGTGGAGTCATCCTTAGATGAGCACAAGTTAAGTTATTAGCTTTTATGGCTTCAGAATCAGGTTTGTATTCTCTAAAAAAAACGTTACCCCAAATCAAATTGTATTTCTCACATGCGTTGAATACAACAGGTGTAGTAGACCTTGCAGTGAAATGCTGAATACAACAGGTGTAGTAGACCTTGCAGTGAAATGCTGAATACAACAGGTGTAGTAGACCTTGCAGTGAAATGCTGAATACAACAGGTGTAGTAGACCTTGCAGTGAAATGCTGAATACAACAGGTGTAGTAGACCTTGCAGTGAAATGCTGAATACAACAGGTGTAGTAGACCTTGCAGTGAAATGCTGAATACAACAGGTGTAGTAGACCTTGCAGTGAAATGCTGAATACAACAGGTGTAGTAGACCTTGCAGTGAAATGCTGAATACAACAGGTGTAGTAGACCTTGCAGTGAAATGCTGAATACAACAGGTGTAGTAGACCTTGCAGTGAAATGCTGAATACAACAGGTGTAGTAGACCTTGCAGTGAAATGCTGAATACAACAGGTGTAGTAGACCTTGCAGTGAAATGCTGAATACAACAGGTGTAGTAGACCTTGCAGTGAAATGCTGAATACAACAGGTGTAGTAGACCTTGCAGTGAAATGCTGAATACAACAGGTGTAGTAGACCTTGCAGTGAAGCCCTTAACCAACAACAGTTTTTTTAAATACCCCCAAAAAGTAAGAATATATACATGTAGGTAAAGTTATTAAAGTGACTATGCATAGACAGTAGCAGCAGCGTAAAAGAGTGGGGGGGTCTTATAGCTTGGGGGTAGAAGCCTCTTGAACCTAGATTTGGAGCTCCGGTACCGCTTGCCATGCGGTAGCAGAGATAACAGTCTATGACTAGGGTGGCTGGAGTCTTTGACCATTTTTAGGGTCTTCCTCTGACACCACATGGTATAGAGGTCCTGGATGGCAGGACGCTTGGCCCCGGTGATGTACTGGGCGGTAAGCACTACCCTCTGTAGTGCCTTGCGGTCGGAGGCCGAGCAGTTACCATACCAGGCAGTGATGCAACCATGCTCTCGATGGTGCAGCTGTAGAACCTTTTGAGGATCTGAGGACCCATGCCAAATCTTTTCAGTCTCCTGAGGGGGAATAGGTTTTGTCGTGCCCTCTTCACGACTGTCTTGGTGTACTTGGACCATGTTAGTTTGTTGGTGAGGTGGACGCCAAGGAACTTGAAGCTCCACTACAGCCCCATCGATGAGAATGGGGGTGTGCTCGGTCCTCATTTTCTTGTAGTCCACAATCATCTCCTTTGTCTTGGCCTTCTCATTACTGAAATGGCTAGAGCTCAAATTGTTCAGTATTATGTTTAACTCTGGCATTTTCATAAGGGGAGCAATATTAAAAAATAGCCATGTTAAAAAATATTAGAAATATTGATTTGTTTAATACTTTTTGGGGACTTAACAGTAATTCAAATTTTGTCAACATTTTGATCAAATGCATAATATCTGATAAAAAAAACATGAGTCATTATAAAATAGATAAATCTCATTCAAGAGGAAATTCCATTGAAACTTAACAATTAAGAATTTTTTGGGACAGTTTTGTGAGAATGACTCCCATGTTGCAGTAATGTTAAACCCTTTTGGATTTTTTTTCTGGGTTTTTCAAAGTCATTGTAACATTGTAGGAGTGTTGCATGTGAGATGAGACTGATAGCCCAGCAAAGTCTTCCTCACCCTATCCCCCCTTCTCTCCTCACCCCCTCGATGGGAACCATCTGGGCTTAACTGGGGGATGTGTGGTGGGATAGAGAGGGGGCTGGATGGAGAGCAGGCATGGGGCCCAGGTTCTCCCTTCACACTTATAATACAGGACTAACAGACACACACACACTATCATGCAGGTTTAGACACTCACTGGTTTTGACTTGCACACAGTAACACACACAAGCAAACACAAATACATACACACAAACACGCTCACTGAGCCAGTGGGACCAGAGATAGTTGGTGCGGTTTAGATCTGTAGTCTCTGGCTTGGGTTAAAGCACTTAACGATCCAAACAGCTGCTGCTCATGTAAACTTTCCAACCCTCTCTCCCTCCTCTCTCTCCGTCTGTCCCACTCTCTCGCTCACCCTGTCCCCCTCTTTCTCCAACTACTTCTCCCCCTCTCCTCCTCTAAATCTCTAACTTCCTTCTACCAAAATATTTTGCTCTCTCCATTTTCTCAAGCTGGTTAGATGTACACACATATACCCAACATACAGTGGGGAGAACAAGTATTTGATACACTGCCGATTTTACAGGTTTTCCTACTTACAAAGCACGTAGAGGTCTGTAATTTTTCTCATAGCTACACTTCAACTGTGAGAGACAAAAATCCAGAAAATCACATTGTATGATTTTTAATTACTTAAAAATCATATAATGTGATTTTCTGGATTTGTTTTAGATTCCGTCTCTCACAGTTGAAGTATACCTATGATAAAAATTACAGAACTCTACATGTATCAAATACTTGTTCTCCCCACTGTATATGTGGTATTGGAGTATCTGTTAAGTTTTCTCCATTGATTAGTCTGCATGTTGAAGACTAACCAAAAGCACAAAGGGATCATCTATCCACTTCCTGTTCTATCACCTCTGTTTATTGTCATAAGCCCAAAGAGATCAGCCTGGTCTCATAGACTAGATGTAACATACTGTAGTAAACATAAATCCGTAACACTCAAATTAGTATATGTTACGTTTGGTATGGTTACTTAAGGCAAAAACAAAAGTAGGGTGGTTTGGTCGGGGTGGATAGGTAGGCGTGTAATGTGAACATCTAGCAATCAAAGGTTGCCTGTTCAATTATCATCACAAACAACTTTAGAATTTTAGCTAATTTGCAACTTTGTAACTACTTTTACACTACTTTGTAACTACTTAGCATGTTAGCTAACCTTAACCTCTAGCCTAGCTAATGTTAGCCACCTTGCTAATGTTAGCCTTAGCCACCTAGCTAATGTTAGCCACAACAAATTGGAATTCGTAACATATCATACTTAGCAAATTCCTAGCATATTATACCAATTGCAATTCGGAACATATCATGCTCCATATCGTGCTTCTACACCTGCATTGCTTGCTGTTTGGGGTTTTAGGCTGGGTTTCTGTACAGCACTTTGAGATATCAGCTGATGTACGAAGGGCTATATAAATAAATTTGATTTGATTTGACATGGAAGATGGACATCCACAAATTAATACATACCATAGGAAACGTAACATACTAATTGGAGTGGTCCGAATGTACTTTTACTATGTTACTTCTACCCCTGAGTCCAGGTTGAAGAGATGCATCTTGTTGCATGTGGCATTTACATTGGTCTACAAGGGGGTCTGTTTCGCATGCAGTTAATCCCTATTGAGTCTCGAGGTCCTCTGAGAAAAGCTGTTGTGATTGCAGACAAAAAAACGCCATGTGTGTCTAATTAGGGGAATTCCGCTGCTTTGTGTGTGTGTGTGTGAGGCAGATCATTACTTCAGAGCCCCCTCTCACCCCTGCTGTGTGTGTGTTCAGAGTGCCCTAAGGTGGGTGGTAAATCATCATCACTTCAAGGCTATATCACCCTCTGTGTTTTTAGATTTGTATATGTGTATATTTGTCATCCCGGGGAGACCAAAGGCCACTAAAGCTGTTACAGACCTAAAGACTACATTTTTTTTGCTTCGTGAACTAGTTCAACTATAACTGTCACCGTTCTGTTAGATAATGATAAATGTGTCATGCGGATGCATAAGGTTTTCAAAACACACAAACAGAGACGCTCTACTTGTCTCACACACAGCCACAGAATCACTCAACACAGATACACAGATCCTGCAGATTAACTCAACACAGGTACACACACACACACACACGAGTGCTGACTGAGGTGGGCTTTTTCAAACCTGAGCTGTACAACCGGGAAAGCCAACCCTCTCTAGACGACATATACCGCACTGTCTCATTCACATATATACACACACACACCCCCTCATGACCTAAACATCAATGCACTTGCACACAAACATTAAATAACCTAGATGATATCTCACTTACACACTTACTGCCACATTCAGAGAAACAACTTTTCTTTCTCTCTCTCTCTCTTACTGACAGAATGAGGATTCTCTGTGTGTTGAGGGAGTGAAATGTCATCTGCGCTGGTGTTGATTGGACGGTCCAAGGCTGTGTGGAATAGAGGGATGATTGGAGAGAGTGGCTGATGAAACCAGACTGTGTCTGTCTTTGTGCTCAGGCATACTGACAGACAACTCTGTCCGGGGTCCTAAATGGACCTCTTTGTGAAAGTCTGGAATTGGATCAACTCCAGAAGACTATAGCTCACTGAAAAGAGGTTCTCTGTTTACAAGCATGTCTGCCTATTCTTTCTTTTTCACGCCTTCTCCCTCTTTCTATCTCTAAGTTTCTCCGTCTCTTCTTTTTAACTCCCCCCTCTCATCAGCTCTCTTTACTGAATATCTGTTTAGTCTCATAACTAACATTGACTAGCTCTGCATTACGAAGAGACTTTCGTAGAAGACTACTACACTAATTTGTGTGTAATTTACAAAACCATGCAATTACATAGGATCTGTGCAAAGCTGTGATTATATATGAGTGTGAAAAATCTAATTATATTCCATGACACTACATAAACTGACTGACAGTGTAACTCTGCGAGTGTTCATGGACAGTGTGTGTGTGCACTGATCCAGGGCTGTATCTTGGCTCTCAGAGAGAACTGGGCTTACAAAAATGCATCCAGAGAGAGGGAGAGATATTCCTCCCATCGGTCTGTCAGACTGAGAGAGAAATTCATATGAAGGGCCAGACAGGAAATGACCTCGCTGGGGCAGGGGGGTTCCCAGATGGGCTGCATTTCTGACACACACACACACACAGCTGCATTTCACATACACACAGTTACTCACTCATAACAGAGCGTCCCTGATCCTAGTTCTGTGTAGAGTCATGACACACTGTGATCTCTAACAATAGATATGCATGAGAACGGGTATAATGCTCTTCTCTAACTCTGGGTTCTCCCTCACTGTAAGGCAATCCTAGGAATTTACCGCTACAATAGTCAGAAAAAATTAATTGTCCTGAAAAAATTGCATCACTTGCTTTTCTATAATCTGCGGTTAGAAAGATAAGAAAGATCCCCCCAAAAATGCTTCTCTGTGACATCACAGGATAGGATTAAAAGTAAATCACTGATTTTTCAAAATCTGCAACGAGTATCACTGTATAAAATCACTGTTTTTCAAATGTTTTAACTTTAGATGATGGCATTGGGTACAACTTTTTAACTACATATTTTTTTGTAGAAATGCACAATTTTCACACGTTTACACTAGTAATGTACTGGAGATGATGAAAATGAGGTTGAAAGTGGAATGCTGGAGATGATGAAAATGAGGTTGAAAGTGGAGTGCTGGAGTTGCTGTGACTGTAAGTCGCTCTGGATAAGAGCGATCTGATCTGATTGGTCAAACGCCAATTTAGTGGCACAAGATCAGAATAGGGCTGCCTGTGTAAACGCAGCCTATAGAGGAAGCAACGCTTGTAGGGCTCTTACACACAGTAGGCAGCATTACACAGTCGGCCTGGTCTCATAGACTAGACGTAACATAGTAAATGTAAATCTGGGACTCTCAAATTAGTATGATATGTTACGTTTGGTATGGTTACATAATACTGACAGTAGGATAGTTGGGTTGGTGTATAACACAAATGTCTAGCAACCCAAAGGTTGCATGTTCAACTCTCGTCATGGACAACTTTAACATTTTAGCTAATTAGCACCTTTACAACTACTTGCTACTTAGAATGTTAGCTAACCTTAACCCTTTAACCTAACTCCTAACCTTAACCCTTTAATTTAACTCCTAACTTAACCCTTTAATTTAACTCCTAACCTTAACCCTTTAATATAACTCCTAACCTTAACTCTTTAATATAACTCCTAACCTTAACCCCTAGCCTAGCGAATGTTAGCGTTAGCCATCTAGTTAACGTTGGCCACAACAACTTGGTATTTGTAACAAATTAAAACGTATTGTACGAATTTCAATTTGTAACATATCATAAAATTGTAAATCATAACATCATACAAAATGGATGATGGACATCCACAAATTAATACATAGGAAATGTAACATATACTATGTTACGTCGACCCCTGTGCCCAGGTTGACAGTATACAGACTAGACTAACCTACAGCCTACAGTCTAATCTACAGTCCACTACATGGCTCACTGAACTGAACCCTGACTACATAGATCATGCTTTGTACCCAGCCTTTCAAGTAGAGATCCTAATCAAAGATTTGGCACCCCGCCTCTGTAGTCTTAACACAGGCACCATGACCTGAATTCCTCTTGCATTAATGTGTACCATGTGTGTTTGAGCCCCAACCCTCCCCAAGGTACCACTGACCAGCCATCTTGAATACATTGGTGTTCATTGATGATGGCATGGAGGTAAATGACTGTCTGCAAGCAATTTGAATTCTAGCAGTAACACAACGAATTAAGTGTTTTTCTTCAGTGCAACATTTGAGATCCTGTGGAATGAGAACGTTTTCTTTTACTGTCTTCCTCTGGTGCTAGGCCTATGCTGTCTGGAGAGATCCATTATGCACTTTGAAACGTGTGCGAGGAGGTAGTCCAAGACTGAGTCACTCAGTCCGGGATCCCCCGGGGGACCCTCGTGGGAAGGAAGGCTTCCCGTCTGCTTTCTCCATACAGAGTATCGAATCTCACCTCGCGAGCCATAGGGGGTGCGGGGGCACGCGGAAAACTCGGTCAAAGGGTTCAGACACGTCTCTCTCTCTCTCTCTCTCACTCTCTCTCCATGCCTCGAATATAACAAGATACCGTATATGCGTCCTATCTTCCACGCATTTGATTAGATTTAGAGGACGTGTGTTTGTGTGCATGCACGCGCAGCTCTGAATCCTGTACGTCAGGCGCTGTACACTAATGGTGGTGGCGGAGACGGGAGATGCGGGGGAGGGGCTGAGCGCGCGCGTGTGTGTGTGTGCTCTGCGCGTGAACCCTGCGTTCAGGTCTGTAATTTGCTCCAGATGACCACTTGGGGCCGGGATATGGATCATTCTGGGGAGGTGAGCGTTTCCTCACACGGCATGACAGCGCAGCGCACAAATAAATGTATTCTATGAACCGCAGTTTTTAGCCATGGATCCAGACACCTTTTCACACTAAACTAAGTGTAGGACAACTTTCCTCCACAATGACGGAGCAACAAGTGAAAAATTGACATATGTATCGGACACAAAAGTGAGAGTGGAGAGTCGGGGTAACTGCACTTGAACACAAAGGGGGAATGCCGCATCAGAAGCTTGAGCCAACTGCCGTTTTGGAATGGATACCGGTCATTTCGTTGGTGTCATCTGCTTTCTCCTTTTCTCTTGTGACGGGTTCCTCTCGCCTTCACCCGCCAGCGGCTTCTGTCCTGAGCGCTGCGACTGCCAGCAAGCGCAGCACATCCTCTGTACAAACGGGGGGCTGCGCGCGGTGCCCAAGGTGCACTCCTCGCGGGTCCCAGAGGACGTGCTTGTCTTCAGCCTCGGCGGAAACTTCATCGGTAACATCTCCGCCTTCGACTTCACACGGTATGGAAATCTTATAAGGTTGAACTTACAGTATAATCAAATACAGACCATTCACCCAAAAGCGTTTGAAAAGCTCTCCAAATTGGAGGAGCTGTATTTGGGCAACAATCTGATATCAACAATACCCCCAGAAACTTTACAGTCACTGGCAAAACTGACAACTTTGTATGGCAATAACAATGACATTAAGAAGATTACTCCAGAGCTGTTTGGTAACTTGGAGAGCATTGTGAAGCTGAGGTTGGATGGGAACGCCATAGAACTGTTACAGAATTCAGTCTTTAAGAGCTTGACTAATCTACATTATCTCCATCTAGAATCGAACCAGCTGAGTCACATTCACAGAAACGCCTTTTCCAAGCTCACCAAACTGCGCTTTCTCAACCTGGCGCAGAACAAACTGACAGCCGTGCGTAATGTGTTTACGTTCTCCCAGCTCAGGTCACTGAATACGTTGCTGCTCTCTGAAAATGAAATACAACACGTCGGAAACCACGTCTTTCAGAATCTGAAAAAGCTTTCTAAACTATCCCTCAGCAATAACAACATCTACCATTTGGAAAGCGAGTCGTTGAAAGGACTGTCGAGCTTGACAGAATTTCTGATTGACGGGAACGAACTGGAGAATCTTCCCGCAGGACTTCTCGACCCGCTGGAGAGAGTTGAGGAGCTGGACTTTAGTTGCAACCAAATTTCCACAGTGGACCCCTCTGCTTTTGAACAACTGAAGCATCTGAGTGTTTTAAAACTCAAAGACAACAGGCTCACGAGCCTCTCCGGTAACATATTCGCCCTCAACAGCGGCCTTTACGATTTGGATCTCCATGGCAACAACTGGACGTGTGACTGCCGCCTGGGCGAGCTGAAGCAGTGGATGAAGTTGGCGCACTCTCAGGGGAAGCTGCTGACCGTTTTCCTGCAGTGTCATCACCCAGCGACACTGAGAGGGAAGTATCTAGATTATATCAACAGCTCCCAGCTGCAGCCCCCAGGGAATTGGAGCCACTTGTGTGAGACCCAGACTAGGCCTGAGGAGAGTAGAGGAGGGGGTGTCCTGGAGAAGGAGCTGGAGGACAGGGAGAGAGGGCAGGGAGAGGTGAGGAAGGAGATAGAAGGGGAGAGGAGAGGAATAGAGGCAGAGGAAAGGAAGGATGGAAAAGAGCATAGGGAAATTGGGAGTAGAGAGGGAGTGGAGATGAAGGCAAAAGAGAAGGTGAGCAGGGGTAGAGAGGGAGAGGATAGGAAGGAGGGAGAGGAGGAGGTGGGTATCCAAGGGGACCAGGGAGGACAAGATGAGCGGGACAAATCCCTGTCATCAAACAGGAAGAGGAGGAAGAAAATATCCGCCAGCCCAAGGTCGCGACCTTCTGCTGAGGCTTCTGGGAAGCGTGAGAAAGGGAGGTGGGATTCTGTTCCGGGCCGCAGCGTTCCTCAAACACAAGCCCCTCTCCTGAACAACCCCACACCTCCAACCACAACCTGGCCTCAGACAATTGACCACCAAAATAGCCATGGTAACCATCTCAGTGGGCCAATCACAGAGCTCCTCACCTCCTCTCCTCCCACCCCTCAAAAAGAGGAGCGGTTTGACCTGTTCAGAGGCGGTCACGAGGACGTTATACCTGCAGTGACCGACCCCTGTGTGTTCAACCGCCACTTCATCACCAACGTGACAGTCGACCAGGTCTCCTCCAGCACGGCCACGGTCCACTGGACCACACGCGACCACAGCCGCTTTACACCGGGAGCCGGACCGGGACTAGAAGAGGTCCACTACCGAGTGCTGTTTGACCGCTTTGGGTCATCTGACCGTTTTCCTCGGTACGTGTACGCCCGTGGCGCGGAGCGGTCGGTGATGTTACGAGAACTAAGCCCAGACATCACCTACATGGCTTGTGTTGAGGGTGTGGTGGGAGGGTCTGTGTGTCAGGTGGCGCCCAGGGACCACTGCGCCGGATTGGTCACTCTCCCAGAAGATGCTCATCACCAAGAGACACTGACCTCTGACCTCCAACTGGTCACCGTGGGAACACTGGCCGGCAACGCCGTCCTTCTTCTGGTGATTGGAGGAGCCTGGCTGGGGCGAAGTTTGAGGCGGAAGCTGAAAAGGAGGAAGTCAGCAGTGCATGTGCGCCACATGTACTCCACGCGGCGACCGTTCCGCAGCTCCATGACAACAACGGCGGCGGTGTCAACAGACTTCACAAGCTTCCAGAGCAGCCGGCCGCCACGGCTCGGAACCCTGGAGGAAGGGGGCGACCTTATAGAGTTCCCCTGCGACCGTTTCCTTGACATCAGCCCCACCCGTAGAGACAACAGTGACATGCAGAGGTTCTCAGATTAATAAACACCATAGACCTGGAACTTGAAAACATGTTTGCGCTGTGACCCACTTAAGCGCTAGAATATTTTTTATTTATTGTGAGCATTAGATAATCCATATTTAGAACCTTAGAACACCAAGATGCCATCACCAGGAAGGAACATCCTCAGGAGAATGTGTAAGATGCTGCAGAGACAGAGACAGAAGTGGACTGGTATTTAACCTGCACTCTGGAGCACTTCATGACCATAGCAGGACCACAGCCAGGGTTGAGTTATGACCATATAGAACCACAAGGTTATATTCATGACCACAGAACCACAGTAAGGTTGTGTTCAGCAATATGACCACAGTTATAGTTCTGTTCATGGGTTATGACCATATGACCACAGTTATAGTTCTGTTCATGTGTTATGACCATATGACCACAATTCTAGATCTGCTCATGGGTTATGACCATATGACCACAGTTATAGATCTGTTCATGGGTTATGACCATATGACCACAGTTATATTTCTGTTCAGGGGTTATGACCACAGTTATAGTTCTGTTCATGGGTTATGACCATATGACCACAGTTATAGTTCTGTTCAGGGGTTATGACCACTGTTATAGTCCTGTTCATGGGTTATGACCATATGACCACAGTTATAGTTCTGTTCATGGGTTATGACCATATGCCCACAGTTATAGATCTGTTCATGGGTTATGACCATATAACCACAGTTATAGTTCTGTTAATGGGTTATGACCATATGACCACAGTTATAGATCTGTTCATGGGTTATGACCATATGACCACAGTTATAGATGTGTTATGACCAAAGTTGTCTTTTTATGGGTGATCAAATAGCTGAGCTCATCAGGGCTGATTCAGACACTACAGGATGTCAATCCCACAGACTTCCTCTAAGCCTCATGCATTTCCTGTTCCATTGCCGAGTGTGTGTGTGTGTGTTTGTGTGTGTGAGAGAGAGAATGACCTGATTTCATCTGGTGCTAATATTAGACTAATAGACATTAAATTGTGTATAAAATGTCATTTGTAATGTGCTTGAAAATGCAAGAAAAGATGGCTGCTGGTTGGCAGAAATAATTATTTGGTTTTATGTTTTTATACTTTTATACTCAACTATGTATTGTGCTGGTGCTAAGTAACAAGTAAGTAACCATGCATTTCCTGACTGTTGGACGTAATGGTCCATTTGTCTGTATGAAAAGAAAGACCGATGCCTTTGCAAATAATGGTGTAAATCTTTTGTTCATATGGCTCCGATACAAATAAAGAAACCGATATTATAGTTTTGCTATTTTTACAGAAGGGCAGTAAGTTTAACGTTTGTAGTAATACTGCATATTCATTCATTAGAAAACATGTTGTGTGTGTAATGTATGCCTGCGTTTGTGCAAGTGTGTGTGTGTGTGTGTGTGTTTCATCATGTACTTAAAGTGTGTGTGCGTGTGTTTCAAGACAGAAAGTCTGGCAATAGTTAGGTGTTTTTTTGGGTAGACCGGGTGGAGTACCTCCAACACTCAGGCCTGATCAGCTCTACACTCCAAGCCTGTCAACAGTGTGTTACCATAACAACAGCAGACACAGACAGACATATAGACCAGGAAACACGGTCTGAGATATGAAACAGAAACAGCATAATCCACTTCAATATCCTAGTTGTTTAAGACTGATATGTTACTTAAGTTTTTGTTAAACTATAGTGGATTGGGCCTGTCCCCTACTGATAGTGAATAAAAGTCATCACTATTGACTTTGACTAGTTCTTGGCCCTCTCACATCCATTTTCTTTCACTCAACCTGCTAAAGCTAAGTTACAGACGGGTAAATAAATCTGTGATCGCTGACCTTTGACTCATTCAATCAGGGTGCCTCAAACTGTCTTCAGTTCCAGAAGATATCGCTAGGGGGCAGACTATAACCATTCGTCTGACAGGCCTATTAGATCAAATTACATTTTCTCCTGATGGAGGCAACCGAACTTGAGTAAAAATCACTATAAGATACCAGAGAATAAGTGCTTTTATTTTCGTATTAGGTTTGTAGCGATTGTCAATATCTGTACAAAAAAATAATAAACAAAACACAAATCAGAAGGATACATAGATACAGGTAACAGGTAACAGGTTATAGGCCAACGTACTGTGTGAGCCTAGTTTACATGATAAATACACTGTAGGAAACTAGTAAGTGCTTTACAGAGGTTAAACAAAGGGCCAGGAGTTATCTTGGTCAAGTGACATGGTCAAGGAAAACTCTGGGCCCAACTTAATGTATGTACAGACATTGTAATACTTTCAAAGGGAAAAGAGGCTTTGCATTACATTGTTACAAAACAAGGGCATCCTATTCATAGGATTTGATATAAATTTGTATAAAATGTACATTTGTGTTAGTTTTCGTTCACGTTCTGCATTTCAGAGAGGCCTATGTTATACATACAACCATACACAAACACATACGCAATGTAGTAACATTATTTAGTCATGGTTAGAGCCAGGAGTTTAACCTGACCCAGTGACCTGACTAGGTAAAACTCTGGTCCATAGTAACAAGCTATTTTTAAGCCCCAGAGTTGTTCCTGGAGAAACTCCTGGTCCTAGTCATGGTGTAAGACAAGACCCAACTCCGACGCATTCAAAAAAATAAAAAATACTGCCACTAAGAAAAAGGTGATATGATAACAAGTATGTTTGCAGACACACAGCCATGAAGCAGTCCTGGAATAGATAGCGCAGTACTTGTCTGATTTCCCACTAACTGAGACACATTGGTCGACTGATTCCCCCAGACACAATACGATCCAGTTCACAGGTGACTATGATCACACAGTTAGAGAGACAGAGACTAGGGTTGCAAAAACACTGGTAACTTTCCCAAAATGCACAGGTTTTCCAGAAATCACGGTTGGGAAAGTTACCGCAATTTTGCAAACCTACCGGAGATGTAAGGCTTATAGAGACCAGTCCAGTTCTGCTATACATGTGTCCATAGAGGCTAGGAGACCAGGAGAGGGAGCCATTTAAGACTAATGAGATGCACCCACCTAGGGTTTAATCCCTGATTCCAGGTAGAAGTTGCCACTAACCACAGATCAAGGATCAGCTCACCCTTCCCCATCCTAACCTTAACCATTAGGGGGGAAACACATAACTGACCTTAGCTCAGTGTTTAGGAGTAACTACATCCTGTACTCAATTGGAGGGGGGTTGATTCTGAACCATAGAGATGTACTAGAGCGTTTGTCTCCTGGGACATTATTGGAAGCTCTCTATCCAACTCTATGTTCCGAACCACATGCGCACCCACCCGCGCTTTAATTTTTAATTGCTGTGCGCTCCATCGCCCCCTCCAGCTGAGGAGGTGGAGATGCTGTTGGATTGGATGGCCTGCTGCTGCGACCCGGGACATAGGGGGGAGGGACTTCCTGTCGAACTCCCTGGACCTGGGGCACAGAGACAGCTGTCAATCAAATTGACCTGGCTAGTGTTTGACAGCTCCCTCTCTCTCTCTGTTTAAGATCTGGGTCCAGAGGAAAGTCTACAATAAAAACACTATATATAAAAATAACAAAATGTCACTAGAAATAAAGCAGTTATATAATTAATGACAACTCATGTACAGTTCATATAAGGAAAATAGCTATTTTATTTTGACATTTGCATTACTGTGGAGCAAATAGAGCAAAAATGGAAATATACCAATAAAGTACATCTGTCTGTAACACCCAAGAATGTGCTCACTGGTTACATCAACTATCATTCTGACAAGAATGTGCTCACTGGTTACATCAACTATCATTCTGACAAGAATGTGCTCACTGGTTACATCAACTATCATTCTGACAAGAATGTGCTCACTGGTTACATCAACTATCATTCTGACAAGAATAGGCATCATAGATGTTTCAATTCAGTCATCAAGGTGCAAAGGGGTTTTCAATCTCCCTTTTCAACCTCATATGCCAACCATTTCGAGACTGTAGCCCTGTGTTTCTGACTCTGGATGTTTCTTGAATTGGGGAGACCCTCTGACAGGGAGCTACACTGGGCGTCAAGAACTTGAGGCTTTAAGCTGCTGTCCTGGACATGTAACATTTTGCCAGTGTGCCAGGCACTTCATCAAGTGTTCTTGGGAGTGAATCATACCTTGAATTTATAAAAGTTTTACACAGAGCAGCACAAGTCTCTCACAGGGCCATCCCACTGGGCACAATTCAACGTCTACTCTACGCTGGTTCAACCAGTGGAGGCTGCTGAGGGGAGGACGGCTCATAATAATGGCTGAAATGGAGCGAATGGAATGGCATCAAACGAATGGAAACCATGTATTTTATGTATTTGATACCATTCCACCGACTCCGCTCCAGACATTACCACGAGCCTGTCCTCCCCAATTAAGGTGCCGCCAACCTCCTGTAGGTTCAGCTTAATTTAATTGAAATGATGTGGAAACAATGTTGATTCAACCAGTGGGTCGCTGCTAAGACCCAAGTTTCACTAAAAACAATAGGAGTGTTTCACACTCTGCAAAAGTGTCCTGTGTAGCAGGCCCATCACACTCACATGGGACCATAGATGGTACCGTAGGGACCGTAGATGGTACACATGGTACAGTATGTATCCTTGTGGGTTTTGGGATAGGAGTAGGAGTCTGTGTTTGGGATAGGAGTAGGAATCTGTGTTTTGGGATAGGAGTAGGAGTCTGTGTTTGGGATAGGAGTCTGTGTTTTGGATTAGGAGTCTGTGTTTTGGGTTAGGAGTAGGAGTCTGTTTTGGGATAGGAGTAGGAGTCTGTATTTTGGGATAGGAGTAGGAATCTGTGTTTTGGGATAGGACTAGGAGTCTGTTTTGGGATAGGACTAGGAGTCTGTGTTTTGGGATAGGAATCTGTGTTTTGGGATAGGAATAGGAATCTGTGTTTTGGGATAGGAGTAGGAATCTGTGTTTTGGGATAGGAATCTGTGTTTTGGGATAGAAGTAGGAATCTGTGTTTTGGGATAGGAGTATTGTAGAGGGTAGGGGTATACCTCTGGGTGTTTTGGGATAGGGGTATTGTAGAGGGTAGGGATATAGCTCTGGGTGTTTTGGGATAGGAGTATTGTAGAGGGTAGGGGTATACCTCTGGGTGTTTTGGGATAGGAGTATTGTAGAGGGTTATACTTCTGGGTGTTTTGGGATAGGAGTATTGTAGAGGGTAGGGATATATTGCTCTGGGTGTTTTGGGATAGGAGTTTTGTAGAGGGTAGGTATATAGCTCTGGGTGTTTTGGGATAGGAGTATTGTAGAGGGTAGGGGTATACCTCTGGGTGTTTTGAGGTTGGGCGGGGTCGGGGTGTTACTCACTGAGGTACCCCTGTGATTCTCTCTGGCGGGTGGAGACAGGACAGTCTTTATGGGTCAGCAGGATCTGCTTCAGCTGGCCAACCTCTGACCTCAGAGTGGTCACCTCGTTCTGGAATGGTACAAGGGACAGAAAGGTTAGTGATAGTGTGACAATGTGTGAGTGTATGTGTTTGTGTGCGTAAACTCATGTTGTCTAGGGTCACGATACCAGAGGGAAAAAGTCCTACGGTTAGAAAGAAGCAGCCTTATGTCACCCTGAATCACGGTTTGATTTCCGTGCTATAGCACACAATATTTAACATTAAATAGGTTTTTAAAGGACCAAAGAGTTTAGTCTGCTTTGAGTTTTACTTTTGTCCAGGGAAAATCAGTTATGGTAGTATCGCTGTACTGGTATGGT
Source organism: Oncorhynchus kisutch (assembly GCF_002021735.2). Lineage (NCBI taxonomy): Eukaryota > Metazoa > Chordata > Actinopteri > Salmoniformes > Salmonidae > Oncorhynchus > Oncorhynchus kisutch. The sequence goes on from NC_034190.2 coordinate 17,021,361, forward strand.
GACAACCCTCGTATAAATCTACCTGCAGCTGCATGTTGTTGTGTGTCAGCTCCTCTGCCTTCTTCTCCAGAGCAGACACCCAGACCTTCCTCTTCTGTCTGCATCGAGTGGCCGCAGCTCGGTTGCGTTCCAGGAACTTCTGCCTGCGCTCGTCTGGGTCCTGGTCCACAGACCTCCTGCGGCGTCCTCCAGTCGCCTGGCCTGCATGCAGGGAATGTGTCTGCTGGGATGAATGCATCTGCTGCGCTGCTGGAGACAACTGCACAACAGACAAACACGGGTCATTAAACCTGTACAACTTTGGATCCTCTGTGATAAGGGCTGCCTTCAAAATAGCACCCTAATTACAATTTACTTTTGAGTGCACTACATAGGAAACGGGTTCATTTGGGATTCAAAAGGTCTATGCAATAGCTCCATGATGTTGATGCAACAGTGGTGATGACAGGCAATTTTACAGATGTCAGATTACAGCAATTGGCAACCAACCCTCACGCTAAACTAACAAAGCTTGATATAGAGTGGTTGTCATGTCAACAACTAGGTAATACTGTACCTGAGCAGCTATGGAGTGGAGGGGCAGGTGAGGCGAGGTCTGTTGGGTGTGGCTGGCCTGCAGGTGCGAGGGAGGTGATTGGTGAACCGGATGATGCGGCGCGTTCCCTGATTGGTGGCCCAGGCTGTGGGCGTTTCCCAGGTGATGTGGAGGGGCGTGGCAGTGCTGCTGGTAGGAGATGGGCGGAGCCTGCTGCAGGTGCTGATGATGCTGCTGCTGCAGTTGAGTGTGCCGTTGGCGCGGTGACATCTCCATCATGTTACCCATGGTGGGACCCATGTTGCCGTTGGCGACAGCTCCCGGGTGTGGGTGTTGGTGGAGGTGACCCACGGTTTTAGCTCTCTAAGGAATAAAAACATAACAAAACATAATACCATGAAATTACAATTAAAACTGATCTCTACAGGCCCTTTCTTACCAAATCCCAAGTGATTTTATTTTTGTCCAAAAAACAGACTTGGCGTTTAAAGGCATTAAAGCATTTCCAACAAACATCACCACTGAACTGAGCAAAGGAATACAACTGAAAGTCGTCATTGCTTTTCTTATTCTTTCTCTTCTTTTACAGCTGTGAAAACAGTTAAGAGGTCAAGAAGTATCAATCATCAATGACACTTCATATCTTAAGTTAACAGTGTATCACTTGATATCTTAAGTTAAGTGTATCACTTGATATCTTAAGTTAAGTGTATCACTTGTGTGTATCACCTTACAGGGGTGGCAGTTAGCCTAACGGTTAAAGAGGTGAGCCAGAAACCGGAGATGGAATCCCAGGTGCAACAACGGACCTGGGGTTCCAACGGAATGTGAGCTGGCAAGCAGGGATACCAGCAAGCAGTATAGAGGCTTCACTACAAACCCGGGTTCGATTCCAGGCTGTATCACAACCAGCCGTGATTTGGAGTCCCATAGGGCAGCGCACAATTGGCCCAGCGTCGTCCGGGTTTGGCCGGGGTAGGCCGTCATTGTACATAAGAATTTGTTCTTAACTGATTTGCCTAGGTAAATAAAGGTTAAATAAATCAAATCAAATTCACCTGCGGGATCGTCTGAGACCAGCCACCCGGACAGCTGATGAAACTGTGGGTTTGTACAACCGAAGAATTTCTGCACAAACGGTCAGAAACCGTCTCAGGGAAGCTCATCTGTGTGCTCGTCATCCTCACCAGGGTCTTGACCTGACAGCAGTGTGGCGTCGTAACTGACTTCAGTGGGCAAATGCTCACCTTCGATGGCCACTGGCACGCTGGTGTGCTCTTCACGGATGAATCCCGGTTTCAACTGTACCAGGCAGATGGCAGACAGCCTGTACGGTGTCATATGGGCAAGTAGTTTGCTGATGTCAATATTGTGAACAGATTGCCCCATGGTGCCTGTGGGTTTATGTTATGCGCAGGCATATGCTACGGACAACGAACACAATTGCATTTTATCGATGGCAATTTGAATGCACAAAGATACCGTGACGAGATCCTGAGGCCCATTGTTGTGCCATTAATCCGCCGCCATCACCTCATGTTTCAGCATGATAATGCACGGCCCCCCCCGTACACAATTCCTAGAAGCTGAAAATGGCCCAGTGTTTGGGATTCTCTGGTACAATAGCGTGTTCCAGTTCCTACCCAATATCAAGCAACTTTGCACAGCCATTGAAGAAGAGTGGGACAACTTTCCACGGACCACAATCAACAGGCTGATCAACTCTATGCGAAGGAGATACTGTATGTCGAGCTGCATGAGGCATCTGGTGGTCACACCAAGATACTGACTGGTTTTCAGATCCACGCCCTACTTTTTTAAAATGGTATCTGTGACCAAAAGATGCATATCTGTATTCCCAGCTATGTGAAACCCAATTTATTTCAACTGACTGTTTTCCTTATAGGAACTGTAACGCAGTAAAATCTTTGAAATTGTTGCATGTTGTATATATCCATTGTTTAGCTGGAATGGACTGTTCGTATCATGTATTTGTGGTTGATATGTTGTTGTCTCACCTAGCTATCTTAAGATGAATGCACTTACTGTAAGTCACTCTGGATTAAAAAAAATTGAATTACAAAAAATATATTGTCACAAATGTATCATTTGTACAGTTCTTTAGAAAAAAATGTAGTTATTTGTTATATTTGACTGTAAAACATAATACTAATACCTTTTTCCCTGTGAGTGAGGCAGATATTTGGCATTTTGCAAAAAAACATGATCATTGGTCTCTCTGAAATGAAACCATCAAGTGATAGATTTGAAACAAATACATGTCTGTCATTGAGCCACCCCATGATGCCATGATTAGATAAAAACACACAATTCCATTAAACAATAAAAGCAAATTGACAAACATTTCTGAAAATGAATATATAGCGAATTGTAATGAAACTTTTCACTTCTATAATAGAATATAACTAATACATCGGCAAGCTATTTTACATTTTATTGTTTTACAAAGTGGGATTAAAATGTATTTAATTATCATTTTTTGGCAACAATCTACACAAAATACTCTGTAATGTCAAAGTGGAAGATATTTATATTTTTAAATAAATAAATTCATAAATCAAATATTGTCGTTGCATAAGTATTTAACCCCTTCGTTTAGGCAACCCTAAATTAGTTCAGGGTTGAAATTTGGCGAAACAAATCACATAATAAATGACATGGACACACAGTGTGTAAAATAATAGGGGTTGACATGATTTTTGAATGACTACCCCTTCCTCTGTTCCCCATACAACATCTGTAAGGTCCCTCAGTCAAGTATTGTATTTCAAGCACAGATTCAACTACAAAAACCAAGGAGCTTTTCGAAAGCCTTATAAAGAAGGGCAGTGATTGGTAGTTGGGTACAATAACAAATCAGACATTGAATATCTCTTTAAGCATGGTCAATAATTATGCTGTGGATTATGTACTTAACCACCCAGACACATCAAAGATACAGTCGTCCTTCTGAACTGAGCTGCAGGACAGGAAGGAACCTGCTCAGGGATGTTACCATGAGGCCATTGGTGACTTTAAAACAGCTACAGAGTTAAATGTCTGTGATGGTAGAAAACTGAGGATGGATCAACAACATTGTAGTGACTCCGCAATAATTACCTAAGTGACACAGTGAAAATAACAATACAAATATACAGAATAAAAATATTCCCAAACGTGCATCTTGTATGCAACAAGGCACTAAAGTAATACTGCAACAAAACCCGGCAAAGGAAAACACTTTCTGGACGAAATGCAAAGCGTTATGTTTGGGGCAAATCCAACACATTTTTAAAATGTTTTTATTTAACCTTTATTTAACTAGGCAAGTCAGTTCACAGCTCTAGCAGTGAGCTCTCACACTCAGCAAGAGAGGCCGGGCAAAGCTTGTGTCCCAATTGGCACCCTATATAGTGCGCTACTTTTGACCAGAACCTATAGACAGGCAATAGGGCTCTGGTCAAATGTAGGGAATAGGGTGCCATTTGGGACAGAAAAAGAGTGTTTCTGGGGAATGACATCATCCAACATTACTATTGCTCTCGGTTATGCAATATTTCTTTAAGAGAAGTAGTTTATTTTTTCTGTTCCATTCACCAATGAAAAAATGGAGTACATTTAAAGAGTGCCAACGATGAGGTCATGTAGCTGTCTATGCCAGTTTTGCCAGCCACACAGACACACACACTCTCTCCCTTTTTCCTCTCTCGCACACGCGCACACGCACATGCGCACACACACACACACACACACACACACTCAGAAGCAACAGTATAAGAGTCCTGGAGTTGTGTTTACTACATAGAAACCCTGTAACACTGGTTCTATGATTCCGTCACAGCTCTATACTGGTACATTACTCCAACAGGTTGATATTTCTGTGTGGCTGATCACCCTGAAACCATGCCGTACTGTACTCTACCTCATGTGACAGAGTCAAACAGATATCCATCACTGTTTCACACATATGTCCCAAATGGCAACCTATTCCCTTTATAGTGCACTACTCTGGTCATAAATGATGTAGTGCACTTTATAAGGAAAAGGGTGCCATTTGGGATGCATACATTCCCTCACTGAAGGCCTCACTATTTAACTTATTTAACTTGCAGAGTTATTGAATTCTAGAAAGGAGCTAACTTGACCTACTTTCAGTAAAGCTAAGCTAGATGCTATACAATTAATAAACCCACAAGTCTCATTCTCTAATCTGCTGAGCCATTTGTCAAGCTAAACAACAACATGTTTAAAATACATCAACTTTAGAAAACACTATTTCTATATATTTGTCCCAATACAAAGTCCAGAAATGAGTCATTCAATTCATTATAAAAATTCCTAGACAAGCGACAGTTGTACGTTGGCCATGTCAAAGTCCTCAGGTCAAAACAGGTATAGATATGAGTCCATAGAGAGAGCTGCTACTCAGACGAGAGGAGGAGAGTGTTAGAACACATAGACCAACCAGCCCCAGGCTGTGGGTCAGATGTTAGCCCGAGACCTTTCTGGTTCAGAAACATGACACCATATAGTCCCCAAGCACAGGGTCAGCACGTGAGGCCATTTCCTGTGTGTGTTGTGCATGTGTGAGGCTGGGGAGTCTCTTGAAGAGTCTCGTGCCTGTTTAAAGTTGTAGATTGTGAAGTGTTTTGTGTGTGTTTTGTGTGCTGGATTTTACTTAGAGCAAATTCTTCAAGACAGCCTTTAAAAATGAAAAAAGGTCAATACGTGAGAAAAAGGTCAAGTTAAACAGAGAATCAGAAATATATAACTTTTGAGTGAATTACAGGGATAAAGAAGGCTAGAGGGAGAACATGTAAACTGTGACTTCCTCTGGTTGGGGATAGTGTATGTAAAGGTGTAGAGTTACACTCCGTTTCCTCTCTGTTCCAGCCTAGGAGGAATGAGAATAGCCAGAGGGTGAATGGGGCCCCACAGAGAGAGAGAGAGAGAGAGAGAGAGAAGAGAGAGTGTGTGTGTGTGTGTACATATGTGTGTGTGTGTGTGTGTGTGTGCGTGTAAATGTGAGAAGGAAAAGGTGAGAGAGTGTGCAAGAGCATAGGCAGCATGAAAAACATGACATACATAAGAGGTGAGTAGCTGTTCCATGTTTGTATTGGAAGAAAAAGTTCAGGATAACAAGCCCAAACAACAGCTCCTCTAATCTCTGTCATCATAGAGAACCATGCAGAAACATGAACATTATGTGAAAGAAGAAAGAGCCTTCTAATTGGTCGGGACCATGAAAGAGTATTCTGATTGGTCAGTACCTGAGGTGAAGAGCAGGAAGAGTTGTGGGCGGGACCTTGGATGCTCATCATACTGGATCCCATAGACATCTGTCTTTCCATCTGAGGAACATAACAGATTACTTATTATTTCTACACAATTTAACCTTGAAAACAAGTCAAATCTATTGAAATCTATACAGCCTGTAAATGCTTCCCGTTTCAATCAGTTCCAAAGGATAATTAGTAAATAATTACAATGTAATACTGGGACTTGGAAATAGCAATGTAACAAGCAAGAGGTATTTCTCAAGTATAGGCTCCTTAAAGAAGGCCAGTGTAAGTAACGTTGTATGTACTCACAGACATGTGCTGGGCAGATGCTCCCTGCATGGCTGGGTCTGGCAGGGTGCCAGGCATGGAGGCGGCCAGTGGCTGTCTCTGTCTGTTGTTCCTCAGGTGCAGTAGGGAGGAGAGGGGCCCAGGGACAGGTCTGAGATCAGTGGGAGAAAGAAATACTCAAGACGTCAGAGAACCTCAGTAAACAGCCTCTACACTGTTCTCAGATCAGGGACAGAGAAAATAGAGAGAAACATGGGAGAGTGGAGAGGTTGAGGGAGAGAGAAGAAAGCGATTGAGATGTAAAGGGAGAAAGTTTGATGTAGCTGAGAAAGAGATGGAAAGTACGGTGAGATAAAGCGATAGAAAGAGAGGAGGTTCAATTAAAGTGATAGAGTGATAGAGTGATAGAGTGATAGAGTGAGACAGAGACAGAAAGATGGAAAGTAGAGGGGGAAAGTAATAGATTGAGCAGAGGGAGAGACATACGCCACAGAAGGGGCTGGGGTGCGATGTGATGATGTAATGCTTTTGGCCCTCAGCCAATCAGACTGCGTGGTCCTCCCTCACTGCGCTGAGGTCATCCCTGGTGATGTCACCACTGACTCTTTAGCAAGCAGCGAAATAAACGTGCAAAAAGAAAAGAAAGAACCGAACCAAAACAACGCCTCCTAACGTAACCATAACAGTCCGCCCGGGCCAACAGCCAGACACTCGGAGATGGGGTCGTCGTAGAAACCAGTGGTAAACACAGGGAGAAACAGTCAGATCCCCGGAATCCAACACAGATCACCTCATTGCTAGCTCGGCCTGGGCTACAGAGCACGACGTTGTCTGACTTTAACTGGCCATGTGATATGGTCCCTTCCCTTCCTTAGTCAATGTACTCTAATATGTTGTAATCAACTGGACTGTACTACTCAACTGTACTAAGCTGTGTTGTGCTCTGCTGTAGCTAAGCCCACTCTAACTCTTCTGAAGGGCTCATAGAACTTCTGTTACTTCTGAAACTCTAGGTTTGTGTCCCAAATGGCACCCTATTCCCTATATAGTGCACTACTTTTGACCAGAGCTCTATTGGCCTTGGTTAAAGGGAATAGGGTGCCATTAGGGACTGAGAATAGACCTCTAGCAGCAGTGTCTTGAAGTTCTGAATCAATCAATGAACGTCACCGATTGGCCAGAGAGAGAATGTAAGGGCTCATAAAGGTATGTTAGAAGGTATCCATAACACACCGTCTTTCCAGCACATGGACTGACTAGATAGTTCAACTCGCTGCCTCACACACCAGAGATACATGTAGCTACCTAGCTCTAGTTAGTAGCTGTGTGTGTGACAGGTTTCACAAAGCAGGGCCAGATGTCTGGAGTTGAGAGGAAAGACAGAGCCATGCCTAATCTCCATGTGCTGTAGTGTGATAACCACAGCCATGTAACCCACACCACCACCACACTGCCCGGGGCTCGGGCTGAAGCAGGGGCTGGGGTTGGTCGGGGTTGGGGCCAGGACTGAAGCAGGGTCTGGAGTTGGTCGGGGTTGGGCCCGGGCTGAAGCAGGGGCTGGGGTTTGGTCGGGGTTGGGGCCGGGGCCGGGACTGAAGCAGGGTCTGGAGTTGGTCGGGGTTGGGCGCGGGCTGAAGCAGGGGCTGGAGTTGGTCGGGGTTGGGGCCGGGGCTGAAGCAGGGTCTGGAGTTGGTCGGGGTTGGGGTTGGGGCCGGGACTGAAGCAGGGGCTGGGGTTGGTCGGGGTTGGGGCCGGGGCTGAAGCAGGGTATGGAGTTGGTCAGGGTTGGGGCCGGGACTGAAGCAGGGGCTGGGGTTGGTCAGGGTTGGGGCCGGGGCCGGGGCTGAAGCAGGGTCTGGAGTTGGTCGGGGTTGGGGCCGGGACTGAGGCAGGGGCTGGGGTTGGTCGGGGTTTGGGCCTGGTGTTGAAGCAGGGGCTGGAGTTGGTCGGGGTTGGGCCCGGGCTGAAGCAGGGTCTGGAGTTGGTCGGGGTTGGGGCCGGGGCTGAAGCAGGGTCTAGAGTTGGTCGGGGTTGGGGCCGGGACTGAAACAGGGGCTGGTGTTGGTCGGGGTTGGGGCCGGGACTAGAGCTTGAACCAGATGGTTTGTGTCAACGGCCGAGGCAGAGATGGCGGATGAGGGGAAATATGGGGAGAGATGGAGAGAAAGAAAGAGATGCAAAGGGAAAGAGAATGGAGACAGAAAGAGGGATGGAGGTTGAATGGGACCAATGGTGTATTTTAATAGCCAGTAGCCTCTCTCTCTCTCTCTCTCTCTCTCTCTCTCTCTCTCTCTCTCTCTCTCTCTCTCTCTCTCTCTCTCTCTCTCTCTCTCTCTCTCTCTCTCTCTCCAATTGTTTTCCCTCTCCCCCACCCCCCCCTCTCTCGCTCTCTCTAATTCATTAAGGTCTAATAAATTAGACTGTCTGGGGAATGACAGCCTGCTACAGACAGAATGAGTTATGGTTAGGACAGCAGAGGGGGAGGGGTGAGAGGTACAGGGAGGGAGGGAGGGAGGGAGAGAGAAAGGTGAGAGAGAGGGTTGAAAGGTAGAGGTAGAGGATAGTAACATGTTGACAAGATGTGTGTGTTTGGTGTGTAATTGTGTGTGTGTGTCTAAATCTTTGTCTCTGTGTGCTTACCCTGAGTGTGTGAGCATGGAGTGGGCCTGGGTGATGACTGAGTTGGACTGGGCAGAGGGCAGTGCTTGCTGTCCAGCCATGCTGCAGCTTAGACCCCTCATACCACCATGGGACTGTGGTTGGTGTTGGGAGTGGGGCTGGTTCACACATGATGATCCATTCTGAGGGAGACTCTGAGTCTGAGAGACAAGGAAGAGAAGACTCGTTTTAATATGTATTCTGTTGTTGTTTGAATGAATACACACATCTACATACCAATTTTACATCTTGGAGTGGGTGGCATTGTGTGAGTGTGTGTTGTGGGTCTGCGGCAAAGTGTGTGTGTGCGTGAATGCGTGTGTGTGCGGGCATCTGTGTGTGTCTGTCCGTTATGTGTCAATCTGTCTGGATGCTTACCCTGCCAATAAGAACGTGATCACCTGGTGTCTCTTACCTGCCGCAGGTCAAATATCTAAACCTGCCTGAATGTCTGTCTGACTCTCACTCACCTTTCACTCAATACTTTCCCATCAGTCAAAATACCTGCCAACCTGGCAGTGGTGTAAAGTACTTAAGTAAAAATACTTTAAAGTTCTACTTAAGTCGTTTTTGGGGTATCTGTACTTTCCATCACTATTTATATTTTTGACAACATTTACTTTTACCTCACTACATTCCTTAAGAAAATAATGTACTTTTAACTCCACTACATTCCTCCATACATTTTCCCTGGCACGCAAAAGTACTCGTTACATTTCGAATGTTTAGCAGAACAAGAAAATGGTCCAATTGACTCACTTATCAAGAGAACATCCCTACTGCCTCTGATCTGGCAGACTCACTAAACACACATGCTCCATTTGAAAATTATGTCTGAGTGTTGGAGTGTACCCCTGGTTATCCGTAAATTAAAAAAACTATAAAATCGTGACATCAGGTTTCCTTAATATTAGGAATTTGAAATGATTTATACTTTTACCTTTGACACTTAAGTATATTTGATCAATTACATTTACTTTTGATACTTAAGTATTAAGACTTTTACTCAAGTAGGACAGTTGGGTACTTTTCCCATCACTGACCCTGGTGACGGTCTCCTATTTGTTTGTCTGTTCCATTTGCTAGTTTCATACAACAGCCTCGAAACCTTGCTGGCTCTTTCTGGGTATCTGTAGAGCACATTGTGACAATTGCTGATGTAAAAAGGACTTTCGAAAAATAAATATGATTTGATTTGAAACCTAGCATGCAAGACTATCAGTATGCTCTCTGGGTACGGTGTTTAACGTGCTAGTACAGTAATTACTGTCATGATAAATGACCGTTTTGTTAGTTCAAGTCCATAGAGATAGAAAACTCTAGTGCCCAAAAGCCTGTTTTAGCATGGGGCAGTGCCATTGAGGACTTTCACCATTTTGAAGTAGTCAACTGGGTGGGACTTCCTATGGGTTAAGGAAGGATCACATAATTCCATCCAGCTCACCAGGAGCCAATGAATTATACTCTTGAGAAAATATTCCATTACTGCAGGTATATCGCCAACCTTGGCTTTATACCAGTTCAAACAACACACTCTAGGTGGCAGTGTGCACCCTTTAAGTTTGTTTGCCAACTCATAGAAGTAGTAGAAGTGGAGATGGCCTTCAATGGCACTGGCCGTGCTCTCACAAATTGGACAGATACAATGATGCAATGTCTATGCTAGACGGAAATAGGAAGTCGGAAATAGGAAACTAGTCGGAAATAGGAAACTAGTCGGAAATAGGAAACTAGTCGGAAATAGGAAACTAGTCGGAAATAGGAAACTAGTCGGAAATAGGAAAGTAGTCGGAAATAGGAAAGTAGTCGGAAACAGGAAACTAGTCGGAAACATGTAACTGCTTTTAGTTATACACATGCTGCGTTCAACGATTCAGAAAGTCTGACATTTTGGAGTTTCCTAGTTCCAACTAGCATATGTTCAAGTCTCATCCGCTTGCTCTATATGTCTGAGATTTCATGGGAAATGTAGTTTTTTCGTGTGTAACCTGTTTAATGTTCTGCTCTTCCTGTGCCTGGCGGAACTCCTGTTCGATCTCATTGAAGAGACCCACCTCCTCACAGTTACGCAGGAAACGGGTCGGCGTTGGGGTCTGGTCTGATCACACACAGCACAGAGAGAGCAAACAGACGTTAAGCATCAAACAGATATCATAACAACCATGATATTGCTACATTTACATTGTAGTCATTTATCCTGAGCGACTTACAGGAGCAAATTAGGGTTGAGTGCCTCGCTCAAGGGCACATCAACAGATTTTTCACCTAGTTGGTCCAGGGATTCTGGCCCAATGCTCTTAACCACTAGGCATATGGAAGTACACAGATAAGTTTTGGTTGTGGCAGAGACCGATCTAAACCAGCACCTCAGGCAGTTTACAGCTGGCATGGTTTCAACATCACTGGAACTATGTTCAACTTGTTTTGTGTAGCCTTCCCTACACCACCATGACAGCCTTCCCAGCCACAGGCCCAGGAGCAGATCATGAGGCTTTAGGGTGATGGTTCCCCTAGCCACTGATTTTGGGTCAGTTTTGCATCTTCCTCACTAATGGCTAAGGTTAGGATTGGGGGTGGGGAAGCTGTCCTATATCTGCACTAAGGGGGAAACTTCACCCAAGAGCGATCACCATAGTAACCAAGATAAGATCAGACAGAGACTGATTCTCTCACCTATAGTCTAAACTATCATGGTTGAAAGGTCGCGAGGTCAGGAATCAAGAGTCACAAGCTCGGCACTCCTTTGTTTTGACAGGAGATTTCCTCCAGGAGGGCTGAGTGTCTACAGGCCCCTGCAGGATAGAACCTGACTGGTGTGGGTCAAAGGTCAACAGAGATGTTTAAGCCCAGAGAGACAGACAGCCGTTGCCACGGTAACAGACAGACAGGGTCTTCGTCTGGCCTGCACGATTGAGAGTGTGTTTTTGTCTGAGGCTGAGCCTTGGCCACCAGTGCTCTAGTCTGCTGTGGATCGACTGTTCTCTTCTCGTCTCTGTATGTGCTGCAAATACTATAGTATCTTACCACTACTGGTTATCAATACAAGTCATCAGTATACTGTACTGTTCTCTACGTCATCGTTTTTTCATCAACCACAGAAGAGGTCACACGCGCATGCAAAGACGTAAACACACACACACACACAGACGAACATGAATACACATGCTCACACACACATGCATACACACACACACATGGTCATATACACACGGACACACAGGCCTGAACCAGACAACACAACGCTTGTGTGACAGACAGTCGGTCAGAGAGGTGAAGGGGGGAGGGAGGGAGGAGAGAGGAGAGGGGGAGGGATAAGACTTGTATTCTACCGATCGGAAGGGACGAGAAATATTATCATACCAGTCAGACACACAAACTCTACACTAAAAAATCCTGACAGACTGAGAACATTAGTGAAACACAAATAAAGAACTCTGGGTAATAAGTTAATAAGGGTGAAACATGGGGACGGAGAACGAGAGAACGAAAGAGTCAGGGTGAAACAGAAAAGGAAAAAGAGGGAATCTATGGCATTGGAGGTTATCCTTGACTGGAAACAGAATATAAATAATCATCATTACAAAGCTAATGTCCTCTCTATGCTGTCTACATCTATACATGTTCTTCTCACCTGCGAGGGGATCAGCCTTGGTGGAGGAGAACTTGAGGGTCATCTCATGCTTGTGTCTGTGGATCATCAGGTGGTCTTCTGTTTGGAACCGCTGTATGGGGCGAAGAGCGAGAGAGATCAACTTATGATGCTCACTAAAACATTGATTTATGGAATGACTTATGGCATAGATTTATCAAATCTGACTTATGATAAAATAAGATTATTAGATATCAAATCTTCATGCAGTGAGGAGATTGTTTACGAGAGGTCCACACACACACACCTGCGAGCAGCCAGGAGCGCTGCACCTATATGGCCGGTCCTGTTCATCATTCATCTCTATTACAAACCTACAGTCAGAAAGGCAAGAGGAGAGACAAACACACAGTCAGAGAGACAAGAGGAGAGACAAACCCACAGTCAGAGAGACAAGAGGAGAGACAAACACACAGTCAGAGAGACAAGAGGAGAGACAACCCCACAGTCAGAGAGACAAACACACAGTCAGAGAGACAAGAGGAGAGACAACCCCACAGTCAGAGAGACAAACACACAGTCAGAGAGACAAGAGGAGAGACAATCCCACAGTCAGAGAGACAAGAGGAGAGACAAACACACAGTCAGAGAGACAAGAGGAGAGACAACCCCACAGTCAGAGAGACAAACACACAGTCAGAGAGACAAGAGGAGAGACAACCCCACAGTCAGAGAGACAAACACACAGTCAGAGAGACAAGAGGAGAGACAAACCCAAAGTCAGAGAGACAAGAGGAGAGACAAACCCACAGTCAGAGAGACAAGAAGAGAGACAAACCCACAGTCAGAGAGACAAGAGGAGAGACAAACCCAAAGTCAGAGAGACAAGAGGAGAGACAAACCCAAAGTCAGAGAGACAAGAGGAGAGACAAACCCACAGTCAGAGAGACAAGAAGAGAGACAAACCCACAGTCAGAGAGACAAACCCATAGTCAGAGAGACAAGAGGGGAGACAAACCCACAGTCAGAGAGACAAGAAGAGAGACAAACCCACAGTCAGAGAGACAAGAGGAGAGACAAACCCACAGTCAGAGAGACAAGAGGAGAGACAAACCCACAGTCAGAGAGACAAGAGGAGAGGGAAACCTACAGTCAGAGAGACAAGAGGAGAGACAAACCCACAGTCAGAGAGACAAGAGGAGAGACAAACATAAATGGTCAGCATTTTAAGAGTGACTTAAAGTCAGCAACAATCTGGACATCCTTTTGGTTTAAGATCAAGTCAGATCCGATCTGACATAATCAAATCCGAATAACACTGACTATACAGTATATACAGTATACACGACTAATACAACTTGAAACCAATCCAATTCTAGCAGTAGTGGCCCATACCCACTAATGAAGGATGACTGTTGGGACGGAACCTTATCTCAAAGACAACGATCCAGTCAGGGTCACTGTGAGTGTGACACAGCATAGGGCCCTGAGTTTTTCCCAATCAGTATGTGATAGAGAAGATTCAGGGCATCATTTTCATAGTGCAAAAGAATTGTACAAACTGCAAAAAATACCATAAACCTCATTATAATCTGCCAGCTTGATTTAATTAGAAACTTTTTTTCAACATTGTGCCTTATAAACAGACACAAATGGCTGTTAATATGTCTACTAGACCTGACTGAATGACACTCTACTCTTAGGTAGAGGTGGGCGTTATGGACAAAAATAACACTTTACTTGACACCCAGCGTCATAACACGCTAGGACATGGTCATAATCATGTCAAAATGTCATAACAGCTGACATAACTTGTCATAACACGCTAGGACATGGTCATAATCATGTCAAAATGTCATAACAGCTGACATAACTTGTCATAACACGCTAGGACATGGTCATAATCACGTCAAAATGTCATGACAGCTGACATAACTTGTCATAACACGCTAGGTCATGGTCATAGTCATGTCAAAATGTCATAACAGCTGACATAACTTGTCATAACACGCTAGGACATGGTCATAATCATGTCAAAATGTCATGACAGCTGACATAACTAGTCATAACACGCTAGGACATGGTCATAATCATGACAAAATGTCATAACAGCTGACATAACTTGTCATAACACGCTAGGACATCGTCATAATCATGTCAAAATGTCATGACAACTGACATAACTTGTCATAACACACTAGGACATGGTCATAATCATGTCAAAATGTCATAACAGCTGACATAACTTGTCATAACACGCTAGGACATGGTCATAATCATGTCAAAATGTCATAACAGCTGACATAACTTGTCATAACACGCTAGGACATGGTCATAATCATGTCAAAATGTCATAACAGCTGACATAACTTATCATAACACGCTAGGACATGGTCATAATCATGTCAAAATGTCATGACAGCTGACATAACTTGTCATAACACTGTCATGACCCATATATTTACACCTGTTGTGACATGTATTGTGTTATTTTATGGCTGGTTATGACATTATGACATCATCAGTCTTGTCCTGCTCCTGAAATCTGCTCCTGCCTTCATCCCAGGTCATCAGAAACAGAGCATTGGGGTAGATACATGTCTAACATCAATGTGTGTGCAATTACAATGCAATTTAATATGGTCAATTTCAGAAAATGTTACATAACATAAGCATACTGTTGACAAGTAATCTATGGTGTAATGGAATGTGTTGCCCTGTGTGGTAGGTTTTGTGGGTTTTGAAACTTATTTAGGTGTCATAACCAGCCATAAAATAACGCAATAAATGTCACAACAGGTGTAAATATGTGTGTCATGACAGTGTTATGAACATATTATGACAGGTTATGACACGTTATATCTGCTGTTCTGACATTAAGACATGGTTATGACCATGTCATGACGTGTTATGGCGCTGGGTGTCAAGTGTTAACCAAAAATTCATATTGCGATAAATTGCCTGAATTGATGCTTTAATAATAAATAGAAGCATAAGTTCATAACATTAATGTGCACAACTGTTCTTTAAATTATCCTTTCAACTACTACTACTAGACTGATGGTTGTAGCCAATCACCAATATTAGCAAACTTCTTTCATTTCAAACTTCACATTTCTCTAGTATAGGCTACTTATCGTAATGATATGAACAGCACATCTCTTGACTTGAGATGTGATTCAAGTTTAAGTAGACTGTAGACCTATGTTGTCCTTCCCTTTGTTAGAGAGCACTGAAGAAGTCCCATTTCTGAACAACACAAGCATTGAGACTTGAGGAAGACTTGTGAGAGATTTGAGAGTTAGGGACAGAGGGTTCATGCTAACCCCAAGCTGACCCCTACCACAGCAGTGAAATGAAGATGGAGGAGGGGGGGGGGGGGGTTGATGGGTGTAATTATGAACTATTAGAAATGCTAGCTCTTCATTTTCCACTGAGACCAGTATCTAGTGAACTCTGACACGCCAGACATTCCTCATGGCCGTGTCGAATGCGTCCCATGGCCCAGGGCTCTGGTCAAACGTCGTGCACTATATCGGTAATAGGGTGCCATTTGGGATGCAGACAGAGGTGTGTCTGAGTCAGGACACAGATTTTCAGGAGAGCTGATGCCTGGGTCTTATGAGGAGAGCTGGGTTGGTTGGTTGGAAAACTCTTCAAAGGTGTTTTATTTCTTAACTGGCAGCGTCCTCTGAGAAAGCTGCTTCTGTCAACTGTAGAAAGACAACAGAAAGACACCCACACATTATGCTGCCAGTTGCCATCTTTATTGACAATGTTTTGATCCACAACCATCTTTGTAATGTCCCTTTATATCAAGGCAATTATCGTTTCAGCTTGAGCTCTTTATGACCTTAGTCTCTCTAGCCTTGAAGATGAAGTCCTTAACGGTCAAACTGCCACGTCAGTTTCTGATATTACAACAACAAAGACTGCAAACAACCAACTCTGTTTTTTTCCTCTGACATCATTGCATGTGTGATAGAACAGCAGCATTTGTACTGCAATTTTTAACCTTGATGCTCCTCAGCTCTGCTTCATCAACAAAACAATAACAACCTGTTTCCCCTACTGTGGATTCCACCTTTAAACATCAGTGACCATGATGACCAGCCCTGCGCATGGATGCAGAATACACGGTTGTCGGTTGGCCATAGTGGTTAGCCACCGTACATTCAGCCACATTACAGTGGTCACTAAGGCAACTATTTCCATGGTGAAATGTGATTAATCACTCCAGAGAACGTGTTTCCACTACTCCAGAGTCCAATGGTGGCAAGCTTTACACCACTCCGGCCGACGTTTGGCATTGCGCATGGTGATCTTAGGCTTGTGTGCAGCTGCTCGGCCATGGGAACCCATTTCATTAAGCTCCCAACGAACAGTTCTTGTGCTGAGGTTGGTTCCAGAGGCAGTTTGGTACTCGTTAAGCAGTGTTGCAACGAAGGACAGATGAGATTTAGGCGCTTCAGCACTCAGTGGTCCTGTTCTGTGAGCTTGTGAGCATCTGAGCCATTGTTGCTTCTAGAAGTTTCCACTTCACAATAACAGCACTTACAGATGACCGGGGCAGCTCTAGCAGGGCAGAAATTTGACGAACTGACTTGTTGGAAAGGTGGCATCCTATGACGGTGCCACGTTAAGAGTCACTAAAGCTCCCGGGTGGCGCAGTGGTCTAAGGCACTGCCTTGCAGTGCTAGCTGTTCCACCAGAGACTCTGGGTTCGAGTCCAGGCTCTGTCGCAGCTTGGCCGCGACCGGGATGTCCATGGGGCGACGCACAATTGGCCTAGCGTCGTCCGGGTTAGGGAGGGTTTGGCCGGTAGGGATATCCTTGTCTCATCGCGCACCAGCGACTCCTGAGGCAGGCTGGGCGCAGTGCACGCAGACCAGGTCGCTAGGTGTACGGTGTTTCCTCCGACACATTGTTGCGGCTGGCTTCCGGGTTGGATGCGCGCTGTGTCAAGAAGCAGTGCGGCTTGGTTGGGTTGTGTTTCGGAGGACGCATGGCTCTCGACCTTCGTCTCTCCCGAGCCCGTACGGGAGTTGTAGCGATGAGACAAGACAGTAACTACTAACAGTTGGATACCACGAAATTGGTATCTTAAATTTATACACCTGTCAGCAACAATTGTTTGGCTGAAATAGCTGAATCCACTAATTTGAAGGGGTGTCCACATACTTTTGTATATAAAGTGTACACACACTTCACTGAGGTAGGTTTAGCCTGAGAGAGTGGGGATATTTTATTTATATTGTATTTAACCTTTATTTAACTAGGCAGTTAAGAACAAATTCTTATTTACAATGACGGCCTAGCCCTGTCAAACCTTAACCCGGACGACGCTGGGCCGATTGTGCGTCGCGCTATGGGACTCCCAATCACGGCTGGGTGTGATACAGCCTGGAATCGACCAGGGTCTGTAGTGACACCTCTAGCCCTGAGATGCAGTGCCTTAGACCACTGGGAGACAAAGTGGCGTTTTGGTTGAGGGGGGATATATGGACACACTCACACTAATCTTCAAGTTATGAGGGACAGGAGAGAAAGGGAGGAGGAGGGGTTGAGAGATATACAGAGTGACAGAGAGAGGATGAGGGGTATAGAGAGATTTACAGAGTGACAGAGAGAGGATGAGGGGTACAGAGAGATTTACAGAGTGACAGAGAGAGGATGAGGGGTATAGAGAGATTTACACTGACTGTACAAAACATTATGAACATGATAGAGACTGACCAGGTGAATCGAGATGAAAGCTATGATACTTTTTTGATGTCACTTGTTAAATTCACTTCAATCAGTGTAGATGAAGGGGAGGAGACAGGGTAAAGAATGATTTTTAAGCCTTGAGACAATTGGACATGGATTGTGTTGTATGCCATTCAGAGCGTGAATGGGCAAGATTTAATTTAAATTTAATTTAAGTGCATCTGAACAGGGTATGGTAGTAGATGCCAGGCGTTTGTGTCAAGAACTGCAACACTCCTGGGTTTTTCACACTCAACAGTTTCCGTGTGTATCAAGAATAGTCCACCACCCAAAGGACATCCAGCCACCTTGACACAACTGTGGGACAAATTGGAGTCAACATTGACCAGCATCCCTATGGAACACTTGACACCTTGTGAGTCCATGCCCCAACAAATTGAGGCTCAATTCAATATAAGGAAGGTGTTCTTAATGTTTTGTACACTCCGTGTAAAAGGTGAGTGACTGACAGAGAGAGGAGGAGGGGTAGAGATATAAAAGGTGAGTGACTGACAGAGAGAGGAGGAGGTGTAGAGATATAAAAGGTGAGAGACTGACAGAGAGAGAGGAGGAGGTGTAGAGATATAAAAGGTGAGTGACTGACAGAGAGAGAGGAGCGTAGATATATAAAAGATGAGTGACTGACAGAGAGAGAGAGGAGGAGGTGTAGAGATATAAAGATGAGTGACTGACAGAGAGAGGAGGAGATGTAGAGATATAAAAGGTGAGAGACTGACAGAGAGAGGAGGAGGTGTAGAGATATGAAAGGTGAGTGACTGACAGAGAGAGAGGAGGAGGTGTAGAGATATAAAGATGAGTGACTGACAGAGAGAGGAGGAGATGTAGAGATATAAAAGGTGAGAGACTGACAGAGAGAGGAGGAGGTGTAGAGATATGAAAGGTGAGTGACTGACAGAGGAGGGAACATAAAAAGTGAAGACCGGCACAGCAGGACAAGAGCACAGACAGAGAGAGAAATAGGTTGTGGTAGAGAGAGGGAGGACGGAGGGAGATCGAGGGAGGGAGTGTTGCGGGGACACACACCCTATTCCCAAGTGCACTGCTTTTGACCAGGGTTTTGATTAAAAGTAGTACACTATGTAGGGAATAGCTGCCTTCTGGGACGCATAGAGACGGAGGGAAGGAGTGTGCTGAGGAACAGCCGAGGGCAGGCTGAAACCTGCTCTGAAGCAGTCACCATATTCCACCCTGCTCCACATGTGCGGAGGTGACTTCATAGGTGTGTGTGTGTGTGTGCACATGTGTGTGTCACTGTTAAAAAGAAATCAACCACCCCATTCATCATCATCATCATTATCAACCCCACAATCTTCATCACTACAACCATGAAATATGATTCTGAATACTAGTTTTGAGTAGGTTACTAGGCTACTGAAATTCTATTACAAACTCAAACATGGGCTATAGTATAATGTGTCATGTTTTAGGGCTAAACAATGATTGCACTAATGCAAAAGACAATAAAGCTTATCAAATCACTCGGCATCATATGGAAACACACACACACACTCTGAATTCACCTGTCAGTTTGATTGCCCAAAATGCTTGTCGTGCGCAAAAACTTCAGCAGTTGTTTTCGAAACAATCAACTTCCAACTTCCCCTTTTTCTGTAGTCTGTACCAAGTCCTAAATTAACTCAAATCACCTACGAATAAACTGCTACTACACGTACACAAAAATCTGATAGCCTTCAGTCTAATGTGAAGAACATGACCCGCGTTAAATGGATCAACCTGAGCCCCTCATAAACAAGCCGACACCGTTGGGGATTGCGGCCCCCCCCCCCCCCCCCCCCCCCCCACAAATAGACATGCAGCTCGTTGATGAACCAAAACCGGACCAGCACTGCACACACCAAACTTTAAGAAAGCAAAATAAAAAATGTATCGCAAAATCTACCAAACACTGAACTCGTTCCAGTCTAAAAATAATTTTTAAACGAGCCGAACAATTGTGGGCGATAGAAAGTTCGTTGTGATAAACTTACCTAACAAGTGGAGCGGACAAGCGGCACTGAGTTGAGAGGAACCACGTTGGACTGAAGCAGGATTACAATACATTCTATTTGCAGAAGCATTACATCACCCCTAGGGTGACGTCACGTGGGATTCCTGAACTTCTAAATCATTGCGGTCCCGCTTCGGAGGGGGCGTGGTTAACTACTAGCCCGGGCTCGGAACGACTGTATGCGTATTATAGGCAACAGTAGGCTGGCATCTCGCTCAAACCTCCACCACCTTCAACAGCTGTCTGTCTGCCTGGGACTGGGTGCGCGGGACGCGATGGTACGCCAGACAGGCCTTGGGGAAAGAGGCTTGGGGAAAGAGGCATCGAGGGAACTGGTACGAGATCAGGGGAGAAGGGGGAGGAAGATGGGAGGGGAGGTCTATATGTCACTAGCCTTTGCGCAGAGCCGTACAGGACGTCCCAGCGGGGTCTACCTCTGTACAGAATGTGTTGATTTGCTGAAGGCTATGTGAATGAGTACGATATTGTATTTCAAGTTACTTTCGTGGTTCCATAATGGCTTTTTATGTCAATTAACACATCAAACAGACAGGAAGTCAAGTCCACATTGATTCCGGAGCCCAGACTTAAAGTAGAGGACCCCATGTCTCTAAATCCAAATAAATAATATAGAGAGTTTCAGACTAGGTTTCGAGCCACTCAGGGCACACCTGGACAGTCACACCAGGACTCCATTAGGTGTAATGACAGCGACCTCAGATTGCCTTTATACAGTGAGCTCCAAAAGTATTGGGACAATGACAAAGGTTTTGTTGTTTTGGCTCTGGACACCAGCAGACTGTCAGCGTTCATTTGTGGGTTTTGTACATAATCTCCCCATTATAGGGGACCAAAAGTATTGAGACAAATTCACTCACGTTTTACCAGTCAAAAGTTTGGACACCTACAGTACTCATTCCAGGGTTTTCTTTATTTGTGCTATTTTCTACATTGTAGAATAATAGTGAAGACATCAAAACCATGAAACAACACATATGGAATCAATGAGTAGGTGTGTCCAACTTTTTGACTGGTACAGTATATGTGTATTAAAGTAGTAAAAAATGAAGTATTTGGTCCCATATTCATAGCATGCAATGACTACATCAAGCTCGTGATTACACATTTGGAAACCATGTGTTTGATGTGTTTGATACCGTTCCATATATTCAGTTCCAGCCATTATTATGAGCCTGTCCTCCCCAATTAAGGTGCCACCAGCAGCCTGTGAGTGGCACCAACTGCAACATGCCCTTACCGACATTTTAAAAAACGTAATGATTTCACCAATCAAAGACTCTTGTCTTGAAATTAGCAGTGGTGGAAAAAGTACCCAATTGTCATACTTGAGTAAAAGTAAAGATATCTTCATAGAAAATGACGATAAAATGAGTAAAAGTAAAGATATCTTCATAGAAAATGACGATAAAATGAAGTCACCCAGTAAAATACTACTTGAGTAAAAGTCTAAAAGTATTTGGTTTTAAATATCAGTATAAGTATAAGTATCAATAGTAAATGTAATTGCCAAAATATACTCAAGTATCAAAAGTAAATAATTTCAAATTCCTTATATTAAGCAAACCAGATGGCACGATTTTCTTGTTTTTTTAATTTACAGATAGCCAGGGGCACACTCCAAAACTCAGGCATAATTTACAAACTAAGCATTTGTGTTTAGTGAGTCTGCCAGATCAGAGGTAGTTGGGATGACCAGGGATGTTCTCTTGTTAAGTGATTGAATTGGACTATTGTCTTGTCCTGTTAAGCATTCAAAATGTAACAAGTACTTTTGGGTGCCAGGGAAAATGTATGTAGTAAAAAGTACATTATTTTCTTTAGGAATGTAGTGGAGTAAAAGTGAAAGTAGTTGAACATGTAAATAGTAAAGTAAAGTACAAATACCCCCAGAAAACGACTTAAGTAGTACTTTAAAGTATTTTTTACTTAAGTACTTTACACCACTGGAAATTAAGCAGTTTATTTATTTTTGTTGAACCTTAACTTGGAATTGGATTAATTGGCCATATTTGGTCAGGCTTCCTGCATGTCCTGCAGCGGCTGTAGAGACAGAGAGTGACTTGGGCATGTATTCATAATGTGTCTCATATGAGTGCTGATCTAGGATCAGTTCATCCCAGTCCATGCAATATTATTCACTGTGATTGAAAAGGCATAACCTATCCCAGAACAGCACTCCTACTCTAGGAGGCTTTATTACTATGGGCCCATGTTGTGTTGTTGATGTGGCTGAAGTGTGACACCAAACTAAACCCTCTGACTCTGTGACTCACCTCAAAGCAAAAATCAAATATGCTAATAGTTCTAGTGGTGACTGGTGACGGGATGACTCAGAGTGATATAGACCAAGACAAAGAATGAGAGCTGGAGAGAGAAAGAAAGGGAAAGACAGAAACAGAGTCGAGACACCAAGAGGAAATAAAAAGTTATCTTGCTGTAATAACTGTATTCAGGCAGACAGTGAGACTCCTGCAGATCAGACAATGGTTACATCACAAATGACACCCTATTCCCTTTACAGTGCACTACTTTTGGTCCATAAGGCTCTGGTCAAAAGTAGTGCAATGTATCGTGAAAAGGGTTCCATTTGGGACACTGCCACTTCCATTAGAACCACTGCTATAACTCAGAAATTACTATCAGCCGTTACTATCTGCCATCTTCAGCCAGCCTGGGCTTTTAACAGACACAAGGGCGTCTTTTTATTGCCCCTAGACGCCTGCTGTGGGTCCTGCATCACCCTGCCTGTAGATGTGTGAGAGAGACAGGACAAACAGAGACAGGTCACTGAACCCAGTTCACATGGGTCAGAGCTCAGGCCTCACATACAGAACAGATGAACTGAGTGTGTGTCTTAGTGTTTGTGTCTTCCCACACGAAAAAATACTATAGTATACCATGATATAAATAAAGCATTTACATTAGTGTTTTTTCGGACTATACTGTAGTATTTATTTAACCTTTCTTTAACTAGGCAAGTCAGTTATGAACAAATTCTTATTTACAATGATGGCCTACCAAAAGGCAAATGGCCTCCTGTGGGGATGGGGGCCTGGGATTTAAAATAAAAAATAAATACAAAATAAAAATAGGACAAAACACACATCACAACAAGAGAGACAACATAGAGAGACCTTAGACAACAACATGGCAAGGCAGCAACGCATGACAGCACAGCATGGTAGCAACATAACATAACAACAACATGGTAGCAACACAAGATGGTAGCAGCACAAAACATGGTACAAACATTATTGGACAGAGACAACAGCACAAAGGGCAAGAAGGTAGCGACAACAATACATCACACAAGCAACCACAACTGTCAGTAAGACTGTCCATGATTGAGTCTTTGAATGAAGAGATTGAGATAAGGCTGTCCAGTTTGAGTGTTTGATGCAGCTCGTCCAGTCTCTAGCTGCAGCGAACTGAGAAGAGGAGTGATCCAGGAATGTGTGTGCTTTGGGGACCTTTAACAGAACGTGACTGGCAGAATGGGTGTTGTATGTGGAGGATGAGGGCTGCAGTAGATATCTCAGATAGGGGGGTGAGGCCTAAGAGGGTTTTATAAATAAGCATCAACCAGTGGGTCTTCTGACGGGTATACAGAGATGACCAGTTTACAGAGGAGTATAGAGTGCAGTGATGAGTCCAAATCTGATGACCGAATGGTAAAGAACATCTAGCTGCTCGAGAGCACCCTTACCTGCCTATCTATAAATGATGTCTCCGTAATCTAGCATGGGTAGGATGGTCATCTGAATCAGGGTTAGTTTGGCAGCTGGGGTGAAAGAGGAACGATTACGATAGAGGAAACCAAGTCTAGATTTAGCTTTAGCCTGCAGCTTTTATATGTGCTGAGAAAAGGACAGTGCACCGTCTAGCCATACTCCCAAGTACAGTGGGGCAAAAAGTACAGAAGTACAGAGGTCAAATGTTTTCTGTAAGTCTTCACAAGGTTTTCACACACTGTTGCTGGTATTTTGGCCCATTCCTCCATGCAGATATCCTCTAGAGCAGTGATGTTTTGGGGATGTTGCTGGGCAACACAGACTTTCAACTCCCTCCAAAGGTTTTCTATGGGGTTGAGATCTGGAGACTGGCTAGGCCACTCCACGACCTTGAAATGCTTCTTACGAAGCCACTCCTTCGTTGCCCGGGCGGTGTGTTTGGGATCATTGTCATGCTGAAAGACCCAGACACGTTTCATCTTCAATGCCCTTGCTGATGGAAGGAGGTTTTCACTCAAAATCTCACAATACATGGCCCCATTCATTCTTTCCTTTACACGGATCAGTCGTCCTGGTCCCTTTGCAGAAAAACAGCCCCAAAGCATGATGTTTCCACTCCCATGCTTCACAGTAGGTATGGTGTTCTTTGGATGCAACTCAGCATTCTTTGTCCTCCAAACACAACGAGTTGAGTTTTTAGCAAAAAGTTATATTTTGGTTTCATCTGACCATATAACATTCTCCCAATCTTCTTCTGGATCATCCAAATGCTCTCTAGCAAACTTCAGACGGGCCTGCACATGTACTGGCTTAAGCAGGGGGACACGTCTGGCACTGCAGGATTTGAGTCCCTGGCGGCGTAGTGTGTTACTGATGGTAGGCTTTGTTACTTTGGTCCCAGCTCTCTGCAGGTCATTCACTAGGTCCCCCCGTGTGCTCACCGTTCTTGTGATCATTTTGACCCAACATCGTGAGATCTTGCGTGGAGCCCCAGATCGAGGGAGATTATCAGTGGAGGCAGGGCTTTCTCCTATAGAGCTCCATTTTTATGGAACGGTCTGCCTACCCATGTCAGAGACGCAAACTCGGTCTCAACCTTTAAGTCTTTACTGAAGACTCATCTCTTCAGTGGGTCATATGATTGAGTGTAGTCTGGCCCAGGAGTGGGAAGGTGAACGGAAAGGCTCTGGAGCAACGAACCGCCCTTGCTGTCTCTGCCTGGCCGGTTCCCCTCTTTCCACTGGGATTCTCTGCCTCTAACCCTATTACAGGGGCTGAGTCACTGGCTTACTGGGGCTCTCTCATGCCTTCCCTGGAAGGGGTGCGTCACCTGAGTGGGTTGATTCACTGTTGTGGTCATCCTGTCTGGGTTGGCGCCCCCCCCTTGGGTTGTGCCGTGGCGGAGATCTTTGTGGGCTATACTCAGCCTTGTCTCAGGATGGTAAGTTGGTGGTTGAAGATATCCCTCTAGTGGTGTGGGGGCTGTGCTTTGGCAAAGTGGGTGGGGTTATATCCTTCCTGTTTGGCCCTGTCCGGGGGTGTCCTCGGATGGGGCCACAGTGTCTCCTGACCCCTCCTGTCTCAGCCTCCAGTATTTATGCTGCAGTAGTTTGTGTCGGGGGGCTAGGGTCAGTTTGTTATATCTGGAGTACTTCTCCTGTCCTATTCGGTGTCCTGTGTGAATCTAAGTGTGCGTTCTCTAATTCTCTCCTTCTCTCTTTCTTTCTCTCTCTCGGAGGACCTGAGCCCTAGAACCATGCCCCAGGACTACCTGACATGATGACTCCTTGCTGTCCCAAGTCCACCTGGCCATGCTGCTGCTCCAGTTTCAACTGTTCTGCCTTATTATTATTCGACCATGCTGGTCATTTATGAACATTTGAACATCTTGGCCATGTTCTGTTATAATCTCCACCCGGCACAGCCAGAAGAGGACTGGCCACCCCACATATGCTCTCTCTAATTCTCTCTTTCTTTCTCTCTCTCGGAGGACCTGAGCCCTAGAACCATGCCCCAGGACTACCTGACATGATGACTCCTTGCTGTCCCCAGTCCACCTGGCCATGCTGCTGCTCCAGTTTCAACTTCCACCTGACTGTGCTGCTGCTTCAGTTTCAACTGTTCTGCCTTATTATTATTCGACCATGCTGGTCATTTATGAACATTTGAACATCTTGGCCATGTTCTGTTATAATCTTCACCCGGCACAGCCAGAAGAGGACTGGCCACCCCACATAGCCTGGTTCCTCTCTAGGTTTCTTCCTAGGTTTTGGCCTTTCTAGGGAGTTTTTCCTAGCCACCGTGCTTCTACACCTGCATTGCTTGCTCTTTGGGGTTTTAGGCTGGGTTTCTGTACAGCACTTTGAGATATCAGCTGATGTACGAAGGGCTATATAAATACATTTGATTTGATTTGATTTGATCAGTGGTCTTGTATGTCTTCCATTTCCTAATAATTGCTCCCACAGTTGATTTCCTCAAACCAAGTTGCTTACCTATTGCAGATTCAGTCTTCCCAGCCTGGTGCAGGTCTACAATTTTGTTTCTGGTGTCCTTTGACAGCTCTTTGGTCTTGGCCATAGTGGAGTTTGGAGTGTGACTGTTTGAGGTTGTGGACAGGTGTCCACAATACTGATAACAAGTTCAAACAGGTGCCATTAATACAGGTAACGAGTGGAGGACAGAGGAGCCTCTTAAAGAAGAAGTTACAGGTCTGTGAGAGCCAGAAATCTTTCTTGTTTGTAGGTGACCAAATACTTATTTTCCAACATAATTTGCAAATAAATTAATAAAAAATCCTACAATGTGATTTTCTGGATTTTTTTCTCATTTAGTCTGTCATAGTTGAAGTGTACCTATGATGAAAATTACAGGCGTCTCTCATCTTTATAAGTGGGAGAACTTGCACAATTGGCGGCTGACTAAATACTTTTTTGCCCCACTGTATATATATATATATATATATATATATATACATATATATATATACACACACACACACACACACACACACACACACACACACACACACACACACACACACACACACATATACAGTAAATAACACATATGGACTCATGCAGTAACCAAAAAAGTGTTTAAAAAATCTTTGAGATGATTCAAAGTAGCCACCCTTTGCCTTGATGACAGCTTTGCACACTCTTGGCATTCTCTCCACTAGTTTCACCTGGAATGTTTTTCCAACAGTCTTGAAGGAGTTCCCACATATGCTGAGGCTGGCTGCTTTTCCTTCACCCTGCGGTCCAACTCATCCCAAACCCTCTCATTTGGGTTGAGGTCGGGTGATTGTGGAGGCCAGGTCATCTGATGCAGCACTCCATCATTCTCCTTCTTGGTCAAATAGCACTTACACATCCTGGAGGTGTGCTGGGTCATTGTCTGGTTGAAAAACAAATGATAGTCCCACTAAGCGCAAACTTGATGGAATTGCATATCGCTGCAGAATGCTGTTGTAGCCATGCTGGTTAAGTGTGCCTGGAATTCTAAATAGATCACAGACAGTGACACCAGCAAAACACCCCCACACCTCCTCCTCCATGCTTCATGGTGGGAACCACACATGCGGAGATCATCCGTTCGCTTACTCTGTGTCTCACAAAGACACGGCAGTTGGAACCAAAAGTCTCACATTCGGACTCATCAGAACAAAGGACAGATTTCCACTGGTCTAATGTCCATTGCTCATGTTTCTAGCCCAGTCAAGTCTCTTCTTATTATTGGTGTCATTTAGTAATGGTTTCTGTGCAGCAATTCGACCATGAAGGCCTGATTCACGCAGTCTCCTTTATAATTTACAATCTGTAGACATTATGAGAATAGAAAGGTTCAGAAGTTTTGTGAAGCATCACAGCACAGTTGAAAAATATATGGCAAATAGAAATCCAATATGGATGGTGTTATGAGATAGATGGGAGGGGTTGAATGGAGCTGAAGGGTGGGACTAATTACAACAAGATAACTCATGTAAAACATACTGTGTCTGTAAAACGTATATAGGCTCAGAACTTTTGTGAAAGAAATAGAGGGTAGAGGTTGAGGTTAGAGGAAGAACAGGAGTAAAAACAAACAAAATATAACTATCGTAAAATAGACTGTACCCGTAAAATGTATATAGTATGTATAAGCTGGAAGTAGAAGCCTATGTGTTGTTGTTCACTAGTTTACTCCAATTAGGGGAGGGGTGATAGGGTTAGAAAGTAATAAAGAAACATTTATTTTACAAAGATATGTAAATGTATGTATGTATATGTATTTGTATGTATGTATGTATGTATGTATGTATGTATGTATGTATGTATGTATGTATGTATGTATGTATGTATGTATGTATGTATGTATGTGTATATGTATGTGTATGTGTATATGTATGTATTTATGTGTGTGCGTATATATATATATATTTGCAAAAATGTATTTATATATTTATACTCCAGACCATAATTCTTAATTCCATTCTGTTACTTTTAGATTTTTTTGTATTTGTCACACCAGCCTTTGCTTTGGCTCCCCCTCCTGTCTCAGGCGTTCAGTGTCCATGGCCTTCTAGCTGTTGCCGAACCTGCTGCTGGAAAATGCCCTTCACTCATTAACCCCGGACGTCATCATTACACACACCTGGAACCAATCCCCAATCTATCACTGTATATATACTCCCTCTGTCATGTGTCTTTGTCGGTCATTAAACATGTTGTTTGTTTTCCTGAGCGGAACATCTCCTACTATTTCCTGAGAACTTTATTTTTTGCACTTTGGGTTTCGTCACGCTTTTATATATGATGCTTTATTAAATTCAGTAGTTCTAAACCTGTGACTGCCTCCTCCGCCCCACACTTGTGACAGTATTGTTAGATATTACTGCACTGTGTTTGTGCGTGTTTGTGTTCTTGTGTGTTTTTGAGTGTGTGTGTGTCCAACTGGGTCATCAGGTGGGATTAGCCAATCGTGATGAAGAAAATGAACTACTTCAAAATGGAGATAGCCTCAATGGCACTTCCCATGCTGTCACAGATGCCATAATGGTACGAATACAGTGATGAGACCTCTGTCAATCTCTATGGCGCCATGAAAAAGAGAATAATCCAGGAGCCAATTGAAAGAGGAGGCAGCTTTTGGGGCAGCTTTTCCCTGGGCGGTTCTTGCCTGGTCAGGTAAGAACCGCCCAGGACGCAGGTCGTAGTCAGACCATATTGCAATGGAGAGTGCCATCCTATGGCCAAGGGGACTATATCTTTATTGCTATAGCCCTGGGCCTGGGCCTGGGTCTGGGTCTGGGTCAATGGTATTGCCTGTGCTTTGCAGAGTACTTTTACAGGGCCTTCGTTAAGTATTCAGACCCCTTGACTCTTTCCGCATTTTGTTACGTTACAGCCTTATTCTAAAATGTATTCTATTGTTTTTTCCCCTCATCAATCTACAGTGGCAAGAAAAAGTATGTGAACCCTTTGGAATTACCTGGACTTCTACATAATTGGTCATCATATTGCTGAATTTGATCTGATCTTCGTCTAAGTCACAACAATAGACAAACATAGTGTGCTTAGACTAATAACACACAAATTATTGTATTTTTCTTGTCTATATTGAATACATAATTTAAACATTCACTGTGTAGGTTGGGAAAAGTATGTGAACCCCTAGGCTAATGACTTCTCAGTCAGCTAAGTCCAATTAATGACACGAGATTGGAGATGATGGTTAGAGCTGCCTTGCCCTATAAAAAACACTCACAAAATTTGAGTTTGCTATTCACAAGAAGGCATTGCCTGATGTGAACCATGCCTTGAACAAAAGAGATCTCAGAAGACAATAGTTGTTGACTTGCATAAAGCTGGAAAGGGTAACAAAAGTATCTCTAAAAGCCTTGATGCTCATCAGTCCACGGTAAGATAAATTGTCTATAAATGGAGAAAGTTCAGCACTTAATCTCCCTAGGAGTGGCCGTCCTGCAAAGATGACTGCAAGAGTACATCACAGAATGCTCAATGAGGTTAAGAAGATTCCTAGAGTGTCAGCTAAAGACTTACAGAAATCACTGGAACATGCTAACATCTCTGTTGACAAGAAGAAGCCACTGCAAAACACATTGCTGCACGTCTAAAGTTTGCAAAAGTGCACCTAGATGTTCCACAGCGCTACTGGCTAAATATTCTGTGGATAGATTAAACTAAAGTTGAGTCGTTTGGAAGGAACACACAACACTATGTGTGGAGAAAAAAATAGCCCAGAAAAATGAATTCCCAAGTTTATCAAGACATTTTGCAGCAGAATGTTAGGATATCTATCCGCCAATTGAAGCTCAACAGAAGTTGGGTGATGCAACAGGACAACGACCCAAAACACAGAAGTAAATCAACAACAGAATGGCTTCAACAGAGGAAAATATACCTTCTGGAGTGACCTCAACCGGATTTGAGATGTTGTGGCATGATCTCAAGAGAGCAGTTCACACCAGACATCCCAAGAATATTGCTGAACTGAAACAGTTTTGTAAAGAGGATTGGTCCAAAATTCCTCCTGACCGTTGTGCAGGTCTGATCCGCAACTACAGAAAACGTTTGGTTGAGGTTATTGCTGCCAAAGGAGGGTCAACCAGTTATTAAATCCAAGGGTTCACATACTTTTCCCACCCTGCACTGTGAATGTTTACACGGTGTGTTCAATAAAGACATGAAAACATATAATTGTTGGTGTGTTATTAGTTTAAGCAGACTGTGTTTGTCTATTGTTGTGACCTAGATGAAGTTCAGATTTATGCAGAAATCCAGGTATTTCCAAAGGGTTCACATCCGTTTTCTTGCCCCTGTACATACCCCATAATGACAAAGCAAAAACATGTTTACATTTTTTTGCTAACTTGTAAAAAATAACACATTTACATAAGTAAATGACCCTTTACTCAGTATTTGTTGAAGCACCTTTGGCAGCAATTACAGGATCGAGTCTTCTTGGGTATGACGCTAGAAGCTAGGCACACCTGTATTTGGGGAGTTTCTCCCATTCTTCTCTGCAGATCCTCTCAAGTTCTATCAGGTTGGATTGGCAGTGTTGCTGCACAGATATTTTCAGGTCTCTCCAGAGATGTTCGATTGGGTTCAAATCTGGGCTCTAGCTGGGCCACTCAAGGACATTCAGAGACTTGTCCCGAAGCAACTCCTGCGTTGTCTTGGTTGTGTGCTTAGGGTCGTTGTCCTGTTGGAAGGGGAACCTTCGCCCCAGTCTGAGGTCCTGAGCACTCCAGAGCAAGTTTTCATCAAGGATATCCCTGTACTTTGCTCTGTTCATCTTTTCCTCGATCCTGGCTAGTCTCCCACTTCCTGCCGCTGAAAAACATCCCCACAGCATGAACCTGCCACCACCCTGCTTCACCGTAGGGATGGTGCCTGGTCTCCTCCAGACTTGAAGCTTGGCATTCAAGCCAAAGAGTTCAATCTTGGTTTCATCAGTCCAGAGAATCTTGTTCTCATGGTCTGAGAGTCTTTCGGTGCCTTTTGGCAAACTCCAAGCGGGCTGTCATGTGCCTTTTACTGAGCAGTGGCTTCCGTCTGGCCACACTACCATAAATGCCTGATTGGTTGAGTGCTGCAAAAATGGTTGTCTTTCTGGAAGGTTCTCCCATCTCCCCAGGGGAGCTCTGCAGCTTTGTCAGAGTGACCATCAGGTTCTTGGTCACTTCCCTGACTAAGGCCCTTCTCCCCCGATTGTTCAGTTTGGCCAGGCGTCCAGCTCTAGGAAGAGTCTTAGTGGTTCCAAACTTCCATTTAAGAGTGATGAAAGCCACTGTGTTCTTGGGAACCTTAACGCTGCAGAAATGTTTTGGTACCCTTCCCCAGATCTGTGCCTCGACAAAGACCTGTCTTGGAGCTCTATGGACAATTCCTTCGACCTCAAGGCTTAGTTTTTGCTCTGGACCTTATAGAGTACAGGTGTGTGCCTTTCCAAATCATGTCCAATTAATTGAATTTACCACAGGTGGACTCCAATCAAGCTGTAGAAAAATGTCAAGGATGATCAATGGAAATAGGATGCACCTGAGCTCAAATTCGGGTCTCATAACAAAGGGTCTGAATACTTACAGTTGATACAGTCCCAAAATGTTTTGCATTTCAGCAGTCAAGTTTTCAAGATATTGTGGCCTGCATTTTGCATCATCATGAAGATGTGGCTAGTGTTGCTTTGCTTCTTGAAAGTCCAATATCTTGACAGCTGACATGCAACACATTTTGTGACTTTATCAACATTAGAAAAAAATACACAAATATATTTTTTTGGTGGATTTTCCCTTTAATATCTTCTAGGCCTATGTGTGTGTCATTACAGTTATACATTTATGAATCAAGTAGGCCTAGTCTAGCCTGGCTGACGAGATCAGAGAGATTCCGAATTCTATGGACAGGACTTTGAGTTAGGTGTCTGGCGGACTAGTCTCCTAGGCCTACAACATATTAATAACTTTCATTGTAGCCTAATAAGCCTGGATCCAACAACTAGGCTATGCATTCCTACCATGCATTGTTGCTTGACATTGACCAGGGATCATCAACTGGATTCAGCCACGGGCTGATTATTTCTTGAGCGGATGGTTTGGGGACTGGAACATAATCACAGATAATTAGTAGACTGCAAATTGAAGCCCAAACAGATATAATATTTGACTAAAACATAATAATTTCAAACCTTTCTTACATTTGTATATGATCACGTCTCTCTATTATGCTTGGAAATATTTGGGAACCGATTTCCCAAGTTAAAATCAATTGGATGTCATCTCCTGACCTTAGTATTCTTTGTTTTCTTTATTGTTTTGGTTAGGTCAGGGTGTGACATGGGTGATGTATGTGTTTTTGTTCTGTCTAGGGGTTTTGTAGGTTTATGGGGTTGTTTACCATCTAGGTGTTTATGTATGTCTATGTCTAGTTGCCTGTGTCTGCACATTTGTAGTATAGCTTCACCTTCGTTTTGTTGTTTTTGTAGTTTGTTTAGTGTCCGTCTTCATTAAATAGATAACATGTATTCAAATCACGCTGCGCCTTGGTCTCCTCCATTCAACGAACGTGACTGGAGCTGATTTCCTGGTGTTTTTACAGTTTTTTTATGGCCAACAATGAAAATTCCCCCCAAAAGTTTAATTAAATGAAGAAAAAAAAAAATATATATATATATATATTTTGCTCAGAAAACGTATATAACTACCGGCAGTTGGGGAACCCTGACATCGGCTACTGCACGTAATTTGTTAGTGGGTCAGCTCAAACTTGTAAATGCATTTTTAGTGAGAAATGCAAACGTCTAGCCTGGGGGCATATACATTCAAACAAGCAACAGGTATATGTGATATTAGGCTGTCATCCCCTCCCTCTTCTACCCCTATCTACACAGTTCCACATGCTCCCCCAGCTGAGGTTGTCACTAGTTACCACAGGCCAAAGTTTAAAAAAGGCTATGAAAACAAAAATGTGCTTTTTGGTTGTAATTTAAGGTTATGTTTAGGCATAAGGTTAGCATTGTGCTTAAGGTTAGGTTTCAAATTGAACCCATCTTGTCTCAGCTGGGGGAGGGGATTATATTAAGCTATATGGAACTGTTTTAAGAAGTTCATACCAAGGATCATTTAGCTATTTGATTTTTAAAAATGTAAGACCCGTTGAAGTTTTAAAAAATGAAAAATTATTTTTGCCCATACAAGGGCATTGAATAAAATATTCACGACATGGAACAACAGATAGTTCCCCCAAAATATCTGTGTGTCTACCCTAGTGTCTACCCTATATCTGAGAGATATAAGAAAGATCAGAAAGTATTATTATTATTATTTTTACATGTATTTAACCCCATATTGTTGGCATTGAACAGTACCCACATATATTTCCATTCATTTTTTCAACTGGTACTGGGTCCCTTCAGATGAGTCTTGTGAGGCCTGTGGGCTGTCCTAGGGCAAAACAACTGACATGTACATGTTCGTGAGAGTCTCACCTTTGTACAGAGGGATGTAGCCCAAACCGTTTGGATGCTACAGACAGACGTTGGGAGATCGGCTGTACTGACTTCTCCTGACACTTGTGGAGGTAGAACACCATCGTGTTTGTGAGTCTCATTTTTCCATTAAGGGGTCATAATAGTTTGTAGGCCAAACTGTTTAGATGCTACAGACGATTTTGTGAGAAGACAGCTTTTCGGGATATCTCATCTGACAAACACCGCTCTGGCTTTGTCACGACATAGGAGGATGCGGTGGATTGAGACGCATCCAATGCAAAAAAGAAGATATTTCTAGCCTATATGTACATATATATTTTATTTTTTTTATTTTATTTTAATTTTTTTTTTACCTCTTTTGCTCCCCAATTGGTAGTTACAGTCTTGTCCCACCGCTGCAACTCCTCCCCTACGTATATCGGAGAGACAAAGGTTGAGAGCCAGCAGCATGTCACCCTGCAACCAACTGCTGGTTTGCTTCTGAAGCTAAGCAGGGTTGGTCCTGGTCAGTTTCTGGATGGGAGACCAGATTCTGCTGGAAGTGGTTTTGGAGGGCCAGTAGGAGGCACCCTTTCCTCTGGTCTAAAGAAATACATAAAAAAATCTCCTGTGTAGGGTGCTGTCTTTCAGACAGATGGGATGTTAAACATGTGTTGTGACTCTCTGTGGTCACTAAAATATCCAATGGCACTTATTGTAGGGGTGTTAAGCATGGTGTCCTGGCAGAATTCCCAATCCCAATCTCTCATACCAGCATGGTCACCTACTCATCCCCAGTTTACAATTGGCTCGTTCATCCCTTGACCCTGTGGCTATTCCCCAGGTTGTTGCTGTAAATGAGAATATGTTCTCAGGCATCTTACCTGGTAAAATAAGGGTTCAATAAAAATGTGTCCTCTGAAACATGACCCTGCCATGCTGCACTGCTCACTTAACCTAGAAGCTAGCTGCACCAATGTGTCAGGGGAAACACAGTCCAGCTAGTGACTGAAGTCAGCTTGCAGGTGCCTAGCTTGCCACAGGGAGTTGCTAGAGTGCAATGGGACAAGGAAATCCCTGGCAGCCAAACTCTCCCGTAACCTGGATGATGCTAGTCCAATTGTGTCCTGGGTCACGGCTGGCTATGACAGCCTGGGTCTGTAGTGATGCAGTGCCTTAGATTGCTGCACCACTCTAGAGGCCCTAAATTGACAGTTTTTTATGGGGATTTTTGATTATGCTAAATAGATTTCCGCGCCGGCGCGGACATCGACCTTTTGAAGAAAACACATTGTAGGCGGGGTTTATGACTTTGTGGCTGTGGTAACTACTGACAACCTCCAGCTGCGTTTGCCGCTGCTGTGACTGTCCTGCCTGGCCGCCCGGTGTCTGATACGCTGCTCCCCTGCTCCTTCCCTGGATCCAAAGCCCGCCTCGGCTACCGAACTCCCAGTGAATGCACTAGTCAGCAACCATGACAGGCATCGCCGCCGCGTCTTTCTTCTCCAACTCCTGCAGGTTCGGGGGCTGTGGGCTCCAGTTCGAGTCTCTGGCCGAGCTCATCGTCCATATCGAGGACAATCACATCGGTGAGTTGGGGAGCATAGGGAGAGAGGTAGCATAGTTAGCTAGCTAGCCCAATGCTAGGCTAGAAGAACACGGTTCCATTGCATTCCGCTATGCCTGCCTGCTTGCTACCCTTTCGCTGCAAATGCAGAATAAAAAATGAGAAAACAAACTTCCCCTCGGATTTAGTGGTTGGATTTATTTTTGCATTATTATTATGCAGCAAGGGCGTAAGTTTAGCTTTAAAACATTTTTTAAACTACTAACGTTGTCATAGGTGGCTAGGCTAGTGTAGTCGAGCCAGGCAGAGGTTTTGCATTGGTCGCTGTGTTTACGTTTAGGCCCGTGTTACAATGCAGCGGAGCACCTTTCGCTGATTGAGATTTATCTCTCGCCATTGTCATCACAAGTACTCAGCTGTTCTCACCCTGAACATGCGTGAAGATAATACTTCATTGTAAATGATAATTGATTTGACTCGACTCAGTTACAACTAGAATAATAAATGCCGCTAGTTTAGTAGTAGACTTGTACCTATCAGGTAGCCTATGTTTTGTTTGTAAGTCCGAGTTTATCATATTATTTGGTTGTTGTCAGCTGAAATGTTTAGAATTTTGTGCCAGCAAAGTTGTTTCCCCTTTTTCTAGATAGATTGTTTCCAGTCTGCAGTCTCTCAGGTGCTTGATTTGCAAAAATGTAACGATATAATGTTTCAACTTGTTGCAGATTACCACCAAATAGGCGCTCATATCATTTGCTTGGCTTTAGGCAATATGCTACAGTTCAAATTTGCAGCAATCATCAATCATTTAGACTGCACTCATTTTATATAAAAATATAAATGGTTATTAAACATATGCCTATGTATCAGTGTCGTACAACGCAATATTTTCACCATAAACTATTGCGCATAGTTATCATAACTACGAGGCCTTAGAGGTTTAATATGCTACAACATTTTTTTTGTCTAAGTCACTCATCACAAAACAGCTGCGGCAATGAGCCAAATATTAGGTTATCTCGTAAGAATAGGCCTAATCGGATGATCAATGCTATCTATGCATGAAAGATCGGGATTTGCCCAGCCAGGTCAGACAATAACATGGCAATTTAGTCCAAAACACCACAGGGTTCTCAGAAGAGGAAGTCCACAAATGTGTCCTTTGGTCTGGTTGTCACAGGAGCACGGAGGCCCCTAAATCAGACCTCTTATCTAATCTTGCCCATTAGATTTAAAAAATGAGTCATTTTATCATGTGAGGTAATAACATTTAGGGCTATGTATTTTGCAACATTAATACCAATGGTATGCCCATTGCTTTTCATACCAGCATGGACACATGGAGGGGGCGGGGCGGGCAAGGGATGCTCCACTGAGCTGGTCTCCATGGAGACAGGCTGTCACAGAGGGGGATGGGAGCATGCTATTGGCCCGAGGGGCAGCACACCTGCTGCCTCTCATACAAAGAAGGCTCCGCCCCAGCCAGCTGTGACCGTGATGTTGTTTAATTACAGGACAGGGGGGCAGTGGGGGTTTTGGTGGAGGTGTGGCAGAAGACCTATCATCACCATACATCATATACCCACTCACATCAGCTGATGAGAGAAAGGGTCAGCTATCTATCTCAGAGAGTAGGTTATCTCAGAGCTTAGCAATATTATTATTTCTGGTAGGCTTAGAGCAGTGAGCACGCATCCACACACTGTATACAGACACACACACACATGCTTGACTATTATTGTGGGGACCTAACCTAAAATAGATTTCCATGCAAAATCCTATATTCACTAACCCTTAACTGAACCTCAAACTCCTAACCCCTAAACCTAATTCTAAACCTTATTGTAACCCTAAACCTAACCCCTAAGCCTTTAGGCTTGTTTTACTATTCTTGTGGGGACATTTGGGGACTTCCAGTACCCACGAGGATAGTAAATCAAAACACACACGTTTGGTATTACTATACGTGTGGGAACCTAAAATGTATTTCTATTAAAAATCTAATTTTACCTAAACCTAACCCTAATTCTAACCTTAAATCTAACCCCTGAGCCTAAAATAGCATTTGTCCTTGTGGGGACCTGGGAAATGTCCCCACAAGGGAGAATTTTCCTTGTTTTACTCTCCTTATGGGGATTCCTAGCACCCACAAGGATAGAAATATAACCCCCTCCCCACACACACTCACCATCTGGCTACTGAGGCAGCTGAGCAGAACAGGGGTCACCAGTCTGATCAGTGGGGTCAATGAATCAACCCTACAGCTGCATCGCTACAATGACTGACACCATTAATAACACATAATCATATCAATACTCTCATTAGATCTGTCCACTCAGCAAGGAGTGTGTTTGTGTTTTCTTGTTTGTCTTTGGTTCTTCTTGTGCTCAACCAGTGCAGTATATTCACCATTCAATTGTTACCAAATCAATAATTACAATACAGAAGATGAGTATTCTCTGTGCAGGTGAACAGACTCATTTCATTACTGATATGCTGGGTTGTCCACCAGGACTCACACATGTTCAGCTGCAGAAAGTCTGAAGTCCATGTTTAGAGATACAGCGCTGCCCTCTAGTGTCAGAGAATCTAATAGTATGCTGTTCATCATCCGCTGGAACTCCAGTACCATTGATAGGGTTTATTCGGTGGCATCATGCTAGGTTTTGTTGCCGAATTTTGAAAGGGAACTCTGTCATCAATATTAACGGGACCTCCTCTAAAGTAGCCTTGATATCAAAGAGCCTTCCCACAGACAAGAAATATACTTAACAAAAATATAAATGCAGCATGCAACAATTTCAACGATTTTACGGAGTTACAGTTTATATAAGGAAATTAGTCTATTTAAATGAATTAATTAGGCCAAAATCTATGGATTTTACATGACTGGGAACCGCGCGCAGCCATAGGCCCACCCACTGGGGAGCCAGTTACAGCCAACCAGAATGAGTTTTCCCCTGCAAAAGGGCTTTTTATTACAGACAGAAATACTCTTCAGTTTCATCAGCTGTCCAGGTGGCTGGTCTCAGACGATCCTGCAGGTGAAGAAGCCGGATGTGGAGGTCCTGGGGTGGCGTGGTTACACGTGGTCTGTGGTTGTGAGGCCAGTTGGGCGTACTGCCAAATTCTCTAAAATGACATTGGTAGAGAATTGTTTTATTTATTTGACCTTTATTTTACTAGGCAAGTCAGTTAAGAACAAATTCTTATTTTCAATGACGGCCTAGGAACAGTGGGTTAACTGCCTGTTCAGGGGCAGAACGACAGATTTGTACCTTGTCAGCTCAGGGATTCGAACTTGCAACCTTTCGGTTACTATTCCAACACTCTAACCACTAGGCTACCCTGCCGCCCCGAACATTTAATTATCTGGCAACAGCTCTTTTGGACATTCCTGCAGTCAGCATGCCAATTGCACACTCCCTCCAAACTTGAGATACAGTGGGGCAAAAAAGTATTTAGTCAGCCACCAATTGTGCAAGTTCTCCCACTTAAAAAGATGAGAGAGGCCTGTAATTCTCATCATAGGTACACTTTAACTATGATTGACAAAATGAGGAAAAAAATCCAGAAAATCACATTGTAGGATTTTTAATGAATTTATTAGCAAATTATGGTGGAAAATAAGTATTTGGTCAATAACAAAAGTTTCTCAATACTTTGTCATTGCCAACAAAGGGTATATAACAGAGGTCAAATGTTTTCTGTAAGTCTTCACAAGGTTTTCACACACCGTTTCTGGTATTTTGGCCCAATCCTCCATGCAGATCTCCTCTAGAGCAGTGATGTTTTGGGGATGTTGCTGGGCAACACGGACTTTCAACTCCCTCCAATGATTTTCTATGGGGTTGAGTTCTGGAGACTGGCTAGGCCACTCCAGGACCTTGAAATGCTTCTTACGAAGCCACTCCTTCGTTGCCCGGGCGGTTTGTTTGGGATCATTGTCATGCTGAAAGACCCAGCCACGTTTCATCTTCAATGCCCTTGCTGATGGAAGGAGGTTTTCACTCAAAATCTCACGATACATGGCCCCATTCATTCTTTCCTTTACACTGATCAGTCCTCCTGGTCCCTTTGCAGAAAAACAGCCCCAAAGCATGATGTTTCCACCCCCATGCTTCACAGTAGGTATGGTGTTCTTTGGATGCAACTCAGCATTCTTTGTCCTCCAAACACGACGAGTTGGGTTTTTACCAAAAAGTTATATCTTGGTTTCATCTGACCATATGACATTCTCCCAATCTTCTTCTGGATCATCCAAATGCTCTCTAGCAAACTTCAGATGGGCCTGGACATGTACTGGCTTAAGCAGGGGGACACGTCTGGCACTGCAGGATTTGAGTCCCTGGCAGCGTAGTGTGTTACTGATGGTAGGCTTTGTTACTTTGGTCTCAGCTCTCTGCAGGTCATTCACTAGGGCCCCCCGTGTGGTTCTGGGATTGTTGCTCACCGTTCTTGTGATCATTTTGACCCCACGGGGTGAGATCTTGCGTGGAGCCCCAGATCGAGGGAGATTATCAGTGGTCTTGTATGTCTTCCATTTCCTACTAATTGCTCCCACAGTTGATTTCTTCTTGTTTCTGGTGTCCTTTGACATCTCTTTGGTCTTGGCCATAGTGGAGTTTGGAGTGTGACTGCTTGAGGTTGTGGACAGGTGTCTTTTATACTGATAACAAGTTCAAACAGGTGCCATTAATACAGGTAACGAGTGGAGGACAGAGGAGACTCTTAAAGAAGAAGTTACAGGTCTGTGAGAGCCAGAAATCTTGCTTGTTTGTAGGTGACCAAATACTTATTTTCCAGCATAATTTGCAAATAAATTCATAAAAAATCCTACAATGTGATTTTCTGGATTTTTTTTCTAATTTTGTCTGTCATCTTTGAAGTGTACCTATGATGAAGATTACAGGCCTCTTTCATCTTTTTAAGTGGGAGAACTTGCACAATTGGTGGCTGACTAAATACTTTTTTGCCCCACTGTATCTGTGGCATTGTGTTGTGTGTCGAAACTGCACATTTTAGAGTGGCCTTTTATTGTCCCCAGCACAA
Source organism: Oncorhynchus kisutch (assembly GCF_002021735.2). Classification (NCBI taxonomy): domain Eukaryota; kingdom Metazoa; phylum Chordata; class Actinopteri; order Salmoniformes; family Salmonidae; genus Oncorhynchus; species Oncorhynchus kisutch. Next base: position 17,061,836 of record NC_034190.2, read on the forward strand.
GGTGCACCTGTGTAATGATCGTGCTGTTTAATCATCTTCTTGATATGCCACATCTGTCAGGTGGATGGATTATCTTGGCAAAGGAGAAATGCTGACTAACAGGGATGTAAACAAATGTGTGTAAAAACATAGAGAGAAATCAGCTTTTTGTTCATATAGAACATTTCTGGGATCTTTTATTTTGGCTCATGAAACATGGGACCAACACTTTACATGTTGCGTTTTATATCAGTGTCTATATAGGACAAATTATCATCTACAGACATTCAGTGGCCCTTCAGGACTGTGCACGTTTGTGTTTCTGAGGTACAGGGTTGTCCTGTATGTAGGTTACATGTATGATCATGTCTTTAAGTTAAATGTGTGTGTGTGTGTGTGTGTGTGTGTGGGGGGTCAGAGAAGAGCAATATAGTGATACCAGCCTTGGCTAGCTGTGTGCCAGACTGCCAGTGTTCTGTTGTCATTACCTGAACAAGTACATACCTGCCTCTCGCCTGAAACCACCCCTTCCCCTGTCCTACCTAGAGATAGAGAGAGGGGAGGAAAGAGGAGTGGAAGAGCGTGAAGAAGAGGGAAACAGAGAGCGAGAGAGGCAGAGATGCCACACACAGTGCTTCCTAAATTGGTAAATGTTGCTAGTACAACTTGTCTCTGTTACTCATGTATCCTGTTAGCTGTCAAATGTAACCTAGATCTAAGGTCGTTGGGTATGTGAGTCTGCTAATATAATGTAATGATAGTACAGGCACTGTATATCCGTCTGTGACCAGAAGGGGCCAGTGTAGCACTTTCTTTTCACTGTTCTGTTAAATGCTTGCTATTGCTTACTGACTACTATACTGTTGCATTTCCAACTTTGGAGTGTGTCTCTATAGTTGAAATAGGCATCCTTTCCTGTGTTATTAGTTTGTCTTAACTCCATTTTTTGAGGAGTAGGCATATGTTTTTTTTTCTTGTGTGATTATGTTATGTGTGTAGGATGTGAAAGCAATGATTCCACTACAACATATCTTACTAACCCAGTCATGTCAACCCAGTCATGTCAGATCAGTGATTTAATCCAGGACCTGAAGGGAGGGAGGTGGGAAGGAAGGAAGGGTGGAAGGTAGGGTACACTGTATAAGTATTTGAACAGTGTCCATGTTTGTTGTTGATGCCTGGTGTGTTGGTGGCTATTTCCTCTCTCCCCCTCTGAACTCAATGCTAAGGTGTGACATGGAAGGTGTGTGTGTGTGCTCCAAATGACCTGTCTGGACGTAACGAGGCAATTAGTGTGTCCCAGAATGGAAAATACACCACCGCAACACACGCACACCCTCAGAAGTCGCAGGGTCTGAAAGCCCCAACATGCACTGGGAAGTCTAATTACAGAGGGGTGTACCCTCCCTCTCTTTCCCCACTCTCCTCCTTTTTCTCTCTTCCCTCTCTCCATCCGGTGCCTGCTGCTTCAGAAACACATTAAAACACACTCTGGCTTAATTAGCAGTCTGGAAAACAAGACCTGCATTCTTGGCCTGCTGTGACACACACACACACACACACACACACACACAGTTTTGTATTGCTATCCTTGTGGGGACCAAATAATTGATTCCCATACAAAATACTATTTTCCCTAAATTTAACCTTAACCCTTAACCTAAGCCTAACCTTAACCCCAAACTCCTAACCCTAAAACTTTACCTAAACCTAACCTTATCTCCTAACCTTAATTCTAACCCGAAGCCTAAACCTAAGCCTAAAATAGCATTTTTCCTCATGGGGACCAGCAAAATGTCCCCACTTGCCCGCCCAAATGTTCCTTTTTTTACTATCCTTGTGAGGACTTCTGGTACCCACAAGTATAGTTAAACAAAAAAATGCACACACAGGTGGGGCCTTATATTTGACCGGTAGGAGGCAGTAGATGACAGTTGGTCAGAAAAGCAATGTTGTGTTGAAGTCTGAAGTAGAGTGCTGTTTGATGGGTAGCTGATTTAATGACAGGAACACTAATTTTGACTATATTTATGACTCTCTTATGCCCCCAATTTACACTCTTAATACACAGGTACACACCCATGCCACACACTGTCTTTTGGAGAGCACTGGACCAGTGTGACAGCTGTGACACAAGCTCCGTTTGATATTTTTTTTGTCATTTAGCATACACTCTTATCCAGAGCAACTTACAGTAGTGAGTGCATACATTTTTCATACTTGTCCCCATTGGGAATCGAACCCATAACCGTGTGTGTGTGTGTGTGTGTGTGTGTGTGTGTGTGTGCCTGCCTGCCTGCCTGCCTGCCTGCCTGCCTGCCTGCCTGCCTGCCTGCCTGCCTGCCTGCCTGCCTTCTTGTTACAGTGGCGGTATCTGGAGTATACTTGCTTCCTGTCCTGCTAGGTGAACGGAAGCCATAAAGTTGGGGAACATTTATTGCTCTCCCCCTCTGCACCTGGTTTACTTAATTCCCCCCATCCCCAACGTTCTAGAGTATGTGGTTAGCTTTGCGGAGCTTGACATTAGGGCTGGGCGATATGGCCTAAAAATCATGTCTCAATTAATTTTTTTCTTAAAAAAACAACTTATGCGCTATTTACTATATATATCTTAATGTTTTCTCTAAGTGTTGTTGTACAATTTAAAGGTCAAATACACTGCATTTCAAACAGGTAGCAATGACCTAGCAAATTCAGGGCTTGTGACGTTATACCTAGGCTAAATACAAGCCTTCCACAACCATAAGACCCACTAATATGATTTTATCAAAATAGGTTAACCTGTTTTTGCTGTTGCAATATTCACTGATCTGGCTTTCAAGTCTGTCTATAAAGCAGTAGTGGCGCGTGGGTAAAATCACTGAGGAAGACGAGACACTAAAAAAGCCATATTACAACCTATGTTGTGATAATTATGTTTGCTCTATAATCCGTTAGTTCATACCACGATATACAATAAGGTGGTGACAACAAAAAGACAAGTCACACAGCGGCGGAATAAATTAAACTACACATATATTTGTTTAATCACAAAACCCACAAAGCAAATATGGCATACAAACAGTTATCACCTGCAGCATGGTCAAGCAAGTTAATGTTTTCGACAGTTTACTAAACTACTGATTTTAGAACCACAGAGTTACCGGAAGCCGCACAAAGACAACAGACACATTGCCTCTGCTATTCCAGCACCATTTAAACATAATCAAATCAACAAGGCTATGGTTAGTTTAATACACTGAAAACAAACGTACAGATACCAAAAACTATTTATTCCAATCAATGTTGCTAAATGGACGACGCAGGAGAAGATGGCTGACGTTTTACGTGTTCCTAACCGATTGTGTTTTTATGTTAGTTTTTTTGCGTTTTTAACTTATTTTCTACATATTATGCTGCTAACGTCTCTCATGACCGAAAATAACTTCTGGACATCAGAACAGAGTTTACTCACCACGAACTGGCAGAAGATTTTTTTTCCTTTAACGAGTCCGATGAGCCCGACGTGAAGGACCTACTGCTTTCCCGGGAACAGGCCCAAATCCCCGTCATTGGCGTGAAGAAACGACGGAGAAGAAGAAACGACGGAGTCTTGAGGTTTTGCTTGCCTGTGGCATGGTATCTCATGATAAGCTGTAGACCACACTATCTACCTAGTTTTCATCTATATTTTTCGTAGCTGTCTACATACCACCACAGTCCGATGCTGGCATTAAGACTGCACTCAATGAGCTGTATTCCGCCATAAGCAAACAGGAAAACGATCATCCAGAGGCGGCGCTCCTAGTGGCCGGGGACTTTAATGCAGGGAAACTTAAATCTGTTTTACCAAATTTCTATCAGCATGTTAAATGTGTAACCAGAGGGGGGGGGGGGGGACTCAAGACCACCTTTACTCCACACACAAAGATGCATACAAAGCTCTCCCTTGCCCTCCATTAGGCAAATCTGACCTTAAAATTCTTACAAGCAAAGATTTATGCAGGAAGCACCAGTGACTCGGTCAATAAAAAAGTGGTCAGATGAAGCAGATGCTAAGCTACAGGACTGTTTTGCTAGCACAGACTGAAATATGTTCCGGGAGTCTTCCAATGGTATTGAGGAGTACACCACATAAATCATTGGCTTCATCGATGACGTCATCCCCACAGTGACCGTACCTACATACCCCAACCAGAAACCATGGATTACAGGCAACATCCTCACTGAGCTAAAGGCTAGAGCTGCCGCTTTCAAGTAGCGGGACACTAACCCGGAAGCTTATAAGAAATCCCGCTATGCCTTCCGATGAACCATCTAACAGGCAAAGTGTCAGTACAGGACTATGATCGAATCGTACTACACCGGCTCCGATGCTTGTCGGATATGGCAAGGCTTGCAAACCATTACAGACTACAAAGGGAAGCACAGCCGAGTGCTGCCCAGTGACACAAGCCTACCAGACAAGCTAAACTACTTCTATGCTCGCTTCGAGGCAAATAACACTGAAACATGCATGAGAGCACCAGCTGTTCCGGACAACTGTGTGATCATGCTCTCTGCAGATGATGTGAGTAAGACCTTTAAACATGTCAACAGTCCGAGTCTGTAATAACAACATGTTTTAAGCAGACCACCATAGTCCCTGTTCTGAAGAACACTAAGGTAACCTTTCTAAATGACTATCGACCTGTAGCACTCACGTCTGTAGCCATGAATTGCTTTGAAAGGCTGGTCATGGCGCACATCAACACCATTATCCCAAAAACCCTAGACCCACTCCAATTTGCATACCGCCCTAACAGATCCACAGATGATACAATCTATATTGCACTCCACACTGCCCTTTCCCACCTGGACAAAATAAAACCCTAAGTAAGAATGCTATTCATTGACTACAGCTCAGTGTTCAACACCATAGTGCCCTTAAAGCTCATCACTAAGCTAAGGACCCTGGGACTAAACACCTCCCTCTGCAACTGAATCCCGGACTTCCTGATGGGCCGCCCCCAGGTGGTAATGGTAGGTAACAACACATCCGCTACGCTGATCCTCAACACCGGGGTCCTTCAGGGGTGCGTGATCAGTCCCCTCCTGTACACCCTGTTCACGCATGACTGCACAGCCAGGCATGACTCCAACAACATCATTAAGTTTGCCGATGACACAACAGTGGTAGGCCTGAGCGAGAGCGAAAGCTTAAATTCACACAGGACACTGGATAAGACAGGAGAAATACTCCAGTTATAACAGACTGACCCTAGCCCCATGACACAAACTATTGCAGCATAAATACTGGAGGCTGAGACAGGAGGGGTCGGGAGACACTGTGGCCCCGTCCGACGATACCCCTGGACAGGGCCAAACAGGCAGGATATAACCCCACCCACTTTGCCAGAGCACAGCCCCCACACCACTAGAGGGATATCTTCAACCACCAACTTACTATCCTGAGACAAGGCCGAGTATAGCCCACGAAGATCTCCCCCACTGCACGAACCCGAGGTGGGGCCCGCCAATCCGGATATGGAAGACCACGTCAGTGACTCAACCCACTCAAGTGACGCACCCCTCCTAGGGACAGCATGGAAGAGCACCAGTAAGCCAGTGACTCAGCCCCTGTAGTAGGGTTAGAGACAGAGCATCCCAGTGGAGAGAGGGAAACCGGCCAGGCAGAGACAGCAAGTAAGGTTCGTTGCTTCACCTTCACACTCCTGGGCCAGACTACACTGAATCGTAGGACCTACTGAAAAGATGAGTCTTCGATAAAGAATTAAAAGTAGAGACACATGGATAGGCAGACCATTCCATAAAAATGGAGCTCTATAGGAGAAAGCCCTGCCTCCAGCTGTTTGCTTAGAAATTCTAAAGACAATAAGGAGGCCTGCGTCTTGTGAATGTAGAGTTCAAAAAATATATATATATATTTCACCTTTATTTAACCAGGTAGGCTAGTTGAGAACAAGTTCTCATTTGCAACTGCGACCTGGCCAAGATAAAGCATAGCAGTGTGAGCAGACAACAAAGAGTTACACATGGAGTAAACAATAAACAAGTCAATAATAACACAGTAGAAAAAAAAGAGAGTCTATATACATTGTGTGCAAAAGGCATGAGGAGGTAGGCGAATAATTACAATTTTGCAGATTAACACTGGAGTGATAAATGATCAGATGGTCATGTACAGGTAGAGATATTGGTGTGCAAAAGAGCAGAAAAGTAAATAAATATAAACAGTATGGGGATGAGTTAGGTAAAATTGGGTGGGCTATTTACCGATAGACTATGTACAGCTGCAGCGATCGGTTAGCTGCTCAGATAGCAGATATTTGAAGTTGGTGAGGGAGATAAAAGTCTCCAACTTCAGCGATTTTTGCAATTCGTTCCAGTCACAGGCAGCAGAGAACTGGAATGAAAGGCGGCCAAATGAGGTGTTGGCTTTAGGGATGATCAGTGAGATACACCTGCTGGAGCGCGTGCTACGGGTGGGTGTGGCCATCGTGACCAGTGAACTGAGATAAGGCAGAGCTTTACCTAGCATGGACTTGTAGATGACCTGGAGCCAGTGGGTCTGTCGACGAATATGTAGCAAGGGCCAGCCGACTAGAGGATACAGGTCGCAGTGGTGGGTGATTATAAGGTGCTTTAGTAACAAAACGGATGGGGTCAGGAGACACTGTGGCCCCATCCGAGGACACCCCCGGACAGGGCCAAACAGGAAGGATATAACCCCACCCACTTTGCCAAAGCACAGCCCCCACACCACTAGAGGGATATCTTCAACCACCAACTTACCATCCTGAGACAAGGCTGAGTATAGCCCACAAAGATCTCCGCCACGGCACAACCCAAGGGGGGGGGGCGCCAACCCAGACAGGATGACCACAACAGTGAATCAACCCACTCAGGTGACGCACCCCCTCCAGGGACGGCATGAGAGAGCCCCAGCAAGCCAGTGACTCAGCCCCTGTAATAGGGTTAGAGGCAGAGAATCCCAGTGGAAAGAGGGGAACAGGCCAGGCAGAGACAGCAAGGGCGGTTCGTTGCTCCAGAGCCTTTCCGTTCACCTTCCCACTCCTGGGCCAGACTACACTCAATCATATGACCCACTGAAGAGATGAGTCTTCAGTAAAGACTTAGGTTGAGACCGAGTTTGCGTCTCTGACATGGGTAGGCAGACCGTTCCATAAAAATGGAGCTCTATAGGAGAAAGCCCTGCCTCCAGCTGTTTGCTTAGAAATGCTAGGGACAATTAGGAGGCCTGCGTCTTGTGACCGTAGCGTACGTGTAGGTATGTACGGCAGGACCAAATCAGAGAGATAGGTAGCCCATGTAATGCTTTGTAGGTTAGCAGTAAAACCTTGAAATCAGCCCTTGCTTTGACAGGAAGCAAGTGTAGAGAGGCTAGCACTGGAGTAATATGATACATTTTTTTGGTTCTAGTCAGGATTCTAGCAGCAAGATAAACTTGTTCATTTCACCACAGTGTCCGATTTCAAAAGGCTTTACAGCAAAAGCACACCATATGATTATGTTAGGTCAGCATCTAGTCACAGAAAAACACAGCCATTTTTCCAGCCAAAGAGAGGAGTCACAAAAAGCAGAAATAGAGATAAAATTAATCACTAACCTTTGATGATCTTCATCAGATGACACTCATAGGATTTCATGTTACACGATAAAGTTCATATTTATATCCACAAATCTCAGTTTACATTGGTGCGTTATGTTCAGTAATGTTTTGCTTCCAAAACATCCAGTGATTTTGCAGAGAGCCACATCAATTTACAGAAATACTCATCATAAATGTTGATGAAAATACAAGTGTTATACATGGAATTAAAGATATACTTCTCCTTAATGCAACCGCTGTGCCAGATTTTAAAAAAGCTTTACGGAAAAAGCACACCATGCAATAATCTGAGTACAGTGCTCAGAGACAAAAACAAGCCATATAGATTCCCGCCATGTTGTGGAGTCAACAGAAGTCAGAAGTAGCATTATAAATATTCACTTACCTTTGATAATCTTCATCAGAATGCACTCCCAGGAATCCCAGTTCCACAATAAATGTTTGTTTTGTTCGATAAAGTCCATCATTTATGTCCAAATACTTCCTTTTTGTTTGTGCGTTTAGTTCACAAATCCAAATTCACAAGGGGCAGGCACTTAGTTCAGACGCCAGTTCCGTTACAGTTCGTAGAAATATGTCAAACGATGTATAGAATCAATCTTTAGGATGTTTTTATCATAAATCTTCAATAATATTCCAACTGGACAATTCCTTTGTCTTTAGAAAGGAAAAGGAACGCAGCTAACTCACGGGCGCGCGAGACTGAGCTCATGGCATTCTGCCAGACACCTGACTCAAACAGCTCTTATTCTCCTATTCTCTTATTCCCCCTTCACAGTAGAAGCCTGAAACAAGGTTCTAAAGACTGGTGACATCTAGTGGAAGCCTTAGGAAGTGCAATCAAACCAAATTTTACACTGTATATTGGATAGGCCAAGACTTGAAAACCTACAAACCTCAGATTTCCCACTTCCTGATTGGATTTCTTCTCAGGTTTTTGCTTGCCATATGAGTTCTGTTATACTCACAGACATCATTCAAACAGTTGTAGAAACTTCAGAGTGTTTTCTTTCTATCCAAATCTACTAATTATATGAATATCTTAACTTCTGGGTAGCAGGCAGTTTAAGCAGGCAGCTTAACTTCTGAGTAGCAGGCAGTTTACTCTGAGCACCTTATTTATCCAAGCTACTCAATACTGCCCCCCAGCCATAATAAGTTAACGCCGATGTTAAAAACTGATGTCAAAGCTGCCATGCATACCTATATAACATAGGTACATGATGCAATGACTCCACGTAACATTTTGCGGTTCACTTGCAACACAGCATTCCTAATCTAGCCCACAATGTCTGCTGTGTGGATCGAACAGTCATTTGAAAGAGTAAGAAAATTGCAACGAGACAACTCAATAGCGAAACCCATTAAAGCCAAGACAATGGAATTCATTGCCCTTGACAATCAACCGTTCTCAGTCGTGGGTGATGTTCGCACCGGTACGCACTACCAAGTACGCTATTTTTCAGATGTTACCCTACTGGAGTTACACAGTAATAGTGTCACTGCTATTAGCTTCACAACATACATACTATGGAATGCTGTTTGGGTCTTTGACAGTGCTACTGTATCCTTTTTGACATGCAAAGCTGTACAAAAAAGTCTGCAAACGCGCCCACGAACGATGTGTTTACAATACCGCGTTAGTAATAAAGCATAATTTGTTAGACCACAACTTCTGGGATAGCTAGCTTTAGCTTGGTACCTAGCTAGCACCAATACAACCAGCCTGAAAACAATGACCAGTAGAAACTGCAGTCACTTTCATAATTCTTAGCAATGATTTAGGAATCTTTGTGACTAAGTATTAGCTAGGTTGTCACTTGTTCGCCTATTGAAATTGAACTTTAGTTCTTGAAAATAAATAGCTAGCCAGTTACTTAACCCTGTTGCCCAAAGCTAACGTTATAAGCAGCCATCTGGCTAGTGAGGCTCGACCGGACCAGGTTATGTGTTGTGAAGCTAGCCACAATAATGATTAGGCACAATAGTGGAATTTGCAGGTTGCCTTCAAAATAAAAGTATGTAATTGACAGTGATGCAAATTAATACAAATAGTAGAATTATGCCATACCTTTATTTTGAAGGCTAACCGCAAATTCCACTATTGTGTCTAATCCTTATTGTGGCTAGCTTCACATAGATGGGTCCGACCACCATTAATCAAATAAGAACTATCTTATAAATTAGGGTTATTTTAGATGATGATACCTAGCTATATAGTTAGCTAGCTATAGCTACTGAAACACATTTGTCGTTTTTCTGTGTTTTTGGGGAAGAACATTGTTTGCATCCATGAGATAGCTAGCTTTTTTAATGACCAGTGCTGTAGGTGCGTGAGACAAATTTACCAGCATCATAGCATACGTATCGATGAATCGTTGTGACATATGAAATACGATTGATAGTGTAATCAATGTGTAATAACTACGTACATTTTTTCAAATAAATGCGTTAAATTATTATGTGGTGTGCAGTCATATTCAGATCCTGATTGGTCAACAAGCTTATTTGACACATCAAATAGTGTTATTTGATGTGTATCTTTTTTGATATGCAAAGACCCAAACGACGTTCCATAGAAATCCTGGTTGAGAATGAAACGACTGAAGAAATGAACAACGAAACAGCACAGCAAGTACGTGAAAGAAAAACGTTTTGATTAAGTTTTACTAGTAACGGGGACAAACTAATAATATTTTATTGGCATTTACGTGTGTCTCCCTTTATTTAACTAGGCAAGTCAGTTTGCCTAGTTAAATAACATCGTGCTGATGCCGATGTTGGCATTTTTAGCTAATATCAGCCGATTCCTATATGTTCACCATATATCGTGCATCCTTAGAGGCTGCTTTGAAGAATCTCAGTATATTTTGATTTGTTTATTTTAATTTGTTAAACATTTTCTTGCTTACTACATGATTCCATATGTGTTATTTCATGGTTTTGATGTATTCACTATTATGTTGAAAAACTCTGGAATGAATATATATCCCTGTATGTGTCAACTTCTGACTGGTACTGTACGTCTTTTGTTCTAGCAATACAAGGAATGGCCTCCTACTGTGACAAGTACATATCGTCAGTCTCGGTGTGTCTCTTTCTCTTTCTTTCTCTCTCTCTCTCTCTCTCTTTCTCTCCTTCTTTCTGTCTCTCTTTCTCTCCCTCCCCCCCTCTACATAGAGTGTATGTAGGTTAAGTGTTCTGGATCTCAGCAGCAGGTAGAATGATTAAAGCACAGCAGTAAAAACCTGCTTAAGACCACCTCAGTGGACCACCTCAGACGTGTGTGTGAGAGATTCAGAAAGAGAGAGGGAGCGAGAGAGACTGCTTTTTGTGTGTGTTTGTTTGTCAGGTTGTATGGGTGTTTGCCGGTCTCCTTGGTGTGCTCCTGCACTGTGGGAAGTCTTCATTCTTTCTTAATTATGAGGTGTGAATGTCTGAAGCCAAAGTACTTCCAAGACCAAATACACACACACACACACACACACACACACACAGACAGAGAGAGAGGGAGACTGTTAAAAATGGCACAGAGATAATCTAGCTCTGGTCATCTGTGAACCATTATACACACAACCATAATTACATACATACACACACATTGTCTCCTCTCACACATGTATTGAGGCTCACACCAAGGCTGAACTGATACTCAGAAACACAATATATTCTAAACTTTAAACATATTTAATAGTATGTACACTTAAGCACAGTGTGGTTGACTCATGATAAGAGCACATCAGATTAAATACGTGTAAACTCTGTCAAGTACACTGCACTGCATAGTTGTGGAGCAAAAATATCAATTATAAACTTGACGCAAGTACGCAGGATCACCATTTTGCTCAGCTAATTGTGTTCTTATGTTGCGTAGGTACGTAAGGTAGGCTTTATGAATTAAGCTGTACACATTCACAACAATCCATTGCATTGCATATGTATTCAGCTATTGACTGTATTTACACTCAGTGTAGTGGGCTTTCACCCTGTTGACCACATGGTGGTAGTGTGGACTTGTGGCTTAGCACACATTCATCACATTGTACTCTCTCACACACATGCACACAGCACACTCTTATGCTCACACGCTCCGTTTTTGAAGTTTGGGCTGGTGGCCCGAGGCAGTGGAAGCTCCCTGCTGCAGTGTTACTGAGGTGTGTGTGTTACTGTGAAATTTCTAGTATATCCATCATAACCTCCAACTCCTTCCATCTCCTGTACATAACCCTCTCTGTACCATGGTGCTATGTACAGTGTTCTTGGTTACATAACCCTCTCTGTACCATGGTGCTATGTACAGTGTTCTTGGTTACATAACCCTCTCTGTACCATGGTGCTATGTACAGTGTTCTTGGTTACATAACCCCCTCTGTACCATGTTGCTATGTACAGTGTTCTTGGTTACATAACCCCCTCTGTACCATGGTGCTATGTACAGTGTTCTTGGTTACATAACCCTCTCTGTACCACGGTGCTATGTACAGTGTTCTTGGTTACATAACCCCCTCTGTACCATGGGGCTATGTACAGTGTTCTTGGTTACATAACCCTCTCTGTACCATGGTGCTATGTACAGTGTTCTTGGTTACATAACCCTCTCTGTACCATGGGGCTATGTACAGTGTTCTTGGTTACATAACCCTCTCTGTACCATGGTGCTATGTACAGTGTTCTTGGTTACATAACCCTCTCTGTACCATGGGGCTATGTACAGTGTTCTTGGTTACATAACCCTCTCTGTACCTTGGGGCTATGTACAGTGTTCTTGGTTACATAACCCTCTCTGTACCATGGGGCTATGTACAGTGTTCTTGGTTACATAACCCCCTCTGTACCATGGGGCTATGTACAGTGTTCTTGGTTACATAACCCTCTCTGTACCATGGGGCTATGTACAGTGTTCTTGGTTACATAACCCTCTCTGTACCATGGTGCTATGTACAGTGTTATTGGTTACATAACCCTCTCTGTACCATGGGGCTATGTACAGTGTTATTGGTTACATAGCCCTCTCTGTACCATGGTGCTATGTACAGTGTTATTGGTTACATAACCCTCTCTGTACTATGGGGCTATGTACAGTGTTCTTGGTTACATAACCCTCTCTGTACCATGGTGCTATGTACAGTGTTATTGGTTACATAACCCTCTCTGTACCATGGTGCTATGTACAGTGTTCTTGGTTACATATGTACAGTGTTCTTGGTTACATAACCCCCTCTGTACCATGGTGCTATGTACAGTGTTCTTGGTTACATAACCCTCTCTGTACCATGGTGCTATGTACAGTGTTCTTGGTTACATAACCCTCTCTGTACCATGGTGCTATGTACAGTGTTCTTGGTTACATAACCCTCTCTGTACCATGGTGCTATGTACAGTGTTATTGGTTACATAACCCCCTCTGTACCATGGTGCTATGTACAGTGTTATTGGTTACATAACCCTCTCTGTACCATGGGGCTATGTACAGTGTTCTTGGTTACATAACCCTCTCTGTACCATGGTGCTATGTACAGTGTTCTTGGTTACATAACCCTCTCTGTACCATGGTGCTATGTACAGTGTTATTGGTTACATAACCCTCTCTGTACCATGGGGCTATGTACAGTGTTCTTGGTTACATAACCCTCTCTGTACCATGGGGCTATGTACAGTGTTCTTGGTTACATAACCCTCTCTGTACCATGGGGCTATGTACAGTGTTCTTGGTTACATAACCCTCTCTGTACCATGGGGCTATGTACAATGTTCTTGGTTACATAACCCTCTCTGTACCATGGTGCTATGTACAGTGTTCTTGGTTACATAACCCTCTCTGTACCATGGGGCTATGTACAGTGTTCTTGGTTACATAACCCTCTCTGTACCATGGTGCTATGTACAGTGTTATTGGTTACATAACCCTCTCTGTACCATGGGGCTATGTACAGTGTTATTGGTTACATAGCCCTCTCTGTACCATGGTGCTATGTACAGTGTTATTGGTTACATAACCCTCTCTGTACTATGGGGCTATGTACAGTGTTCTTGGTTACATAACCCTCTCTGTACCATGGTGCTATGTACAGTGTTATTGGTTACATAACCCTCTCTGTACCATGGTGCTATGTACAGTGTTCTTGGTTACATATGTACAGTGTTCTTGGTTACATAACCCCCTCTGTACCATGGTGCTATGTACAGTGTTCTTGGTTACATAACCCTCTCTGTACCATGGTGCTATGTACAGTGTTCTTGGTTACATAACCCTCTCTGTACCATGGTGCTATGTACAGTGTTCTTGGTTACATAACCCTCTCTGTACCATGGTGCTATGTACAGTGTTATTGGTTACATAACCCCCTCTGTACCATGGTGCTATGTACAGTGTTATTGGTTACATAACCCTCTCTGTACCATGGGGCTATGTACAGTGTTCTTGGTTACATAACCCTCTCTGTACCATGGTGCTATGTACAGTGTTATTGGTTACAGAACCCTCTCTGTACCATGGTGCTATGTACAGTGTTATTGGTTACATAACCCTCTCTGTACCATGGGGCTATGTACAGTGTTCTTGGTTACATAACCCTCTCTGTACCATGGGGCTATGTACAGTGTTCTTGGTTACATAACCCTCTCTGTACCATGGTGCTATGTACAGTGTTCTTGGTTACATAACCCTCTCTGTACCATGGTGCTATGTACAGTGTTCTTGGTTACATAACCCTCTCTGTACCATGGGGCTATGTACAGTGTTCTTGGTTACATAACCCTCTCTGTACCATGGTGCTATGTACAGTGTTCTTGGTTACATAACCCTCTCTGTACCATGGGGCTATGTACAGTGTTCTTGGTTACATAACCCTCTCTGTACCTTGGGGCTATGTACAGTGTTCTTGGTTACATAACCCTCTCTGTACCATGGGGCTATGTACAGTGTTCTTGGTTACATAACCCCCTCTGTACCATGGGGCTATGTACAGTGTTCTTGGTTACATAACCCTCTCTGTACCATGGGGCTATGTACAATGTTCTTGGTTACATAACCCTCTCTGTACCATGGTGCTATGTACAGTGTTCTTGGTTACATAACCCTCTCTGTACCATGGGGCTATGTACAGTGTTCTTGGTTACATAACCCTCTCTGTACCATGGTGCTATGTACAGTGTTATTGGTTACATAACCCTCTCTGTACCATGGGGCTATGTACAGTGTTATTGGTTACATAACCCTCTCTGTACCATGGGGCTATGTACAGTGTTCTTGGTTACATAACCCTCTCTGTACTATGGGGCTATGTAGTCAACCCCCTGCTACAATTGACAGGACAGGGAATGTCTTTACTAATGCAGCCTATTTATTATCCGTATATATCCAACCGCCCTCCACACACACAAACACACAGAGAGAGGGAGACAGACATACACCCAATTCACCTTACTGCATACTGATTTCATTCATAAATCATACTTACCCCGAACCCTTCATATACAAGCACTTTCAGTAAAGCTGGTGTACTGGACTGGATGTATGCTACCAGGTTGTCTCCCCTTGTGCTTCTCATGTACCATGCTGATACATTCTGATTCTTGAAATCTTTCAGTATGTATGTCCTCATTTTAAGTTGAATGAATCTATTTTACACTAACTACCCCTTTCTATCTCTCGGCCCCTCTCTCTCTCTCTGACTCTCTCTGACCCTCTCTCTCTCTGCCTCTCTCTCTCTGCCTCTCTCTCTCTCTGCCTTTCTCTCTCTCTCTCTCTCTGCCTCTCTTTCTCTCTCTCTGCCTTTCTCTCTCTCTCTCTCTCTGCCTCTCTTTCTCTCTCTCTGCCTTTCTCTCTCTCTCTGCCTTTCTCTCTCTCTGCCTCTCTCTCTCTCTGCCTCTCTCTCTCTCTGCCTCTCTCTCTCTCTGCCTCTCTCTCTCTGCCTCTCTCTCTCTCTGCCTCTCTCTCTCTCTGCCTCTCTCTCTCTCTGCCTCTCTCTCTCTCTGCCTCTCTCTCTCTCTGCCTCTCTCTCTCTCTGCCTCTCTCTCTCTCTGCCTCTCTCTCTCTCTGCCTCTCTCTCTCTCTGCCTCTCTCTCTCTCTGCCTCTCTCTCTCTGCCTCTCTCTCTCTCTGCCTCTCTCTCTCTCTGCCCCTCTCTCTCTCTGCCTCTCTCTGCCCCTCTCTCTCTCTGCCTCTCTCTCTCTCTGCCCCTCTCTCTCTCTGCCTCTCTCTCTCTCTGCCTCTCTCTCTCTCTGCGTCTCTCTCTCTCTCTCTGCCTCTCTCTCTCTGCCTCTCTCTCTCTCTGCCCCTCTCTCTCTGCCCCTCTCTCTCTGCCCCTCTCTCTCTGCCTCTCTCTCTCTCTGCCTCTCTCTCTCTGCCTCTCTCTCTCTCTTGCCCCTCTCTCTCTGCCTCTCTCTCTTGCCCCTCTCTCTCTTGCCCCTCTCTCTCTCTGCTTTCTCTCTCTCTCTCTTGCCTCTCTCTCTCTCTTGCCTCTCTCTCTCGCCTCTCTCTCTCTGCCCCTCTCTCTCTCTTGCCCCTCTCTCTGCCTCTCTCTCTTGCCCCTCTCTCTCTCTGCTTTCTCTCTCTCTCTCTTGCCTCTCTCTCTCTTGCCTCTCTCTCTCTTGCCTCTCTCTCTCTGCCCCTCTCTCTCTCTCTCTGCCCCTCTCTCTCTCTGCCCCTCTCTCTCTCTGCCCCTCTCTCTCTGCCCCTCTCTCTCTCTCTGCCCCTCTCTCTCTCTCTGCCTCTCTCTCTCTCTGCCTCTCTCTCTCTCTCTCTCTCTGCCTCTCTCTCTCTGCCTCTCTCTCTCTCTGCCTCTCTCTCTCTGCCTCTCTCTCTCTCTGCCTCTCTCTCTCTGCCTCTCTCTCTCTCTGCCTCTCTCTCTCTCTGCCTCTCTCTCTCTGCCTCTCTCTCTCTGCCTCTCTCTCTCTCTCTGCCTCTCTTGCCCCTCTCTCTCTGCCTCTTTCTCTCTCTGCTTTCTCTCTCTCTCTCTCTCTCTCTCTGCCTCTTTCTCTCTCTGCTTTCTCTCTCTCTCTCTCTCTCTCTGCCTCTTTCTCTCTCTGCTTTCTCTCTCTCTCTCTGCCTCTCTCTCTCTCGCACCTCTCTCTCTCTCTCGCACCTCTTTCTCTCTCTCTCAGACACAGATCCTCGTGTTCTGGAGAAACAGGAGCAACAACAGCCCACTTACCTGGCCCTGAGCTACATCAACAGGTAACATACATACCACAGGAGGTTGGTGGCACCTTATTGGGGAGGACAGGCTCGTGGTAATGGCTGGAGCTGAATTAGTGGAACGGTACCAAACACATAGTTTCCATGTGTTTGATGCCATTACATTCGCACCGTTCCAGCCATTTATTATGAGCCGTCCTCCCCTCAGCAGCCTCCACTGATACACAAGTAAATGCCACGCACACACATTCACTCTATAGAGGGCATCTCTACTGATGGAGCATTGACACAAAGATTAGCATACAGGACAGTTCCTACCTTCACTTTTACCACATCCTTCAGGCTTTTAAACACCAATATGGTTTGGAGAAACATGCTTCTGTCAAGCAGAACATACAACTTATTCTGCCAAGGCAGCAACTACTTTTCATGGGATCCAGCCACATTAAGACAATTATATCCAATTTCAAATATTACAGTTGACATCTGAAGTTTACATACACCTTAAACTCAGTTTTTAACAATTCCTGACATTTAATCCTAGTAAAAATGCCCTGTCTTAGGTCACTTAAAATAAAGTGGTGATACTAAGAATGTGAAATGTCAGAATAATAGTAGAGAGAATTATTTATTTCAGCTTTTATTTCTTTCATCACATTCACAGTGGGTCAGAAGTTTACATACACTCAATTAGTATTTGGTAGCGTTTCCTTAAATTGTTCAACTAGGGTCAAACGTTTCGGGTAGCCTTCCACAAGCTTCCAACAATAAGTTTGGGGAATTTTGGCCCATTCCTCCTGACAGAGCTGATGTAACTGAGTCAGGTTTGTAGGCCTCCTTGCTCGCACACACTTTTTCAGTTCTGCCCACAAATTGTCTATAGGTTTGAGGTCAGGGCTTTGTGATGGCTACTCCAATACCTTGACTTTGTTGTCCTTAAGCCATTTTGCCACAACTTTGGAAGTATGCTTGGGGTCATTGTCCATTTGGAAGACCCATTTGCGACCAAGCTTTAACTTCCTGACTGATGTCTTGAGATGTTGCTTCAATATATCCACATAATTTTCCTCCCTCATGATGCCATCTATTTTGTGAAGTGCACCAGTCCCTCCGGCAGCAAAGCACCCCCACAACATGATGCTACCACCCCCGTTTTTCACGGTTGGGATGGTGATCTTTGGCTTGCGAGCATCCCCATTTTTCCTCCAAACATAACATTGGTCATTAGGGCCAAACAGTTCTATTTTTGTTTCATCAGACCAGAGGACATTTCTCCAAAAAGTACGATCTTTGTCCCCATGTGCAGTTGCAAACCGTAGTCTGGCTTTTTTATGGTGGTTTTGGAGCAGTGGCTTCTTCGCCTTCCAGGTTATGTCGATATAGCACTTGTTTTACTGTGGATATAGATACTTTTGTACCCTCCAGCATCTTTCCTCCAGCATCTTCACAAGGTCCTTTGCTGCTGTTCTGGGATTGATTTGCACTTTTCGAACCAAAGTACATTCATCTCTAGGAGACAGAATGCGTCTCCTTCCTGAGTGGTATGACGGGTGTGTGGTTCCATGGTGTTTATACTTGCATACTATTGTTTGTACAGATGAACGTGGTACCTTCAGGCGTTTGGAAGTTGCTCCCAAGGATGAACCAGACTTGTGGAGGTCTACAATTTTTTTCTGAGGTCTTGGCTGATTTCTTTTGATTTTCCCATGATGTCAAGCAAAGAGGCACTGAAGGTAGGCCTTGAAATACATCCACAGGTACACCTCCAATTGACTCAAATGATGTCAATTAGCCTATCAGAAGCTTTTAAAGCCATTACATAATTTTCTGGAATTTTCCAAGCTGTTTAAAGGCAGAGTCAACTTCGTGTATGTAAACTTCTGACCCACTGGAATTGTGATACAGTGAATTATAAGTGAAATAATCTGTCTGTAAACAATTGTTGGAAAAATTACTTGTCATGCACAAAGTAGATATCCTAACTGACTTGCCAAAACTATAGTTTGTTAACAAGATATTTGTGGACTGGTTGAAAAACGAGTTTTAATGACTCCAACGTAAGTGTATGTAAACTTCCGACTAGTGAAGACCAAAATAGTGAAGACATCACAACTATGAAATAACACATGTGGAATCAGTTAAGAACAAATTCTTAATTGAACTGCAATATGGAAGACTATCAAATGCTTCTCAAATATGCCCTCTGGTGGTCAAACTAGCAATAACTTGCATTAACAGGAAGAAATGGCTGACAAATAGATAACGTGCCACAGAATGCTGCAGCAGCCCGCAATGGATGCCGCACTATGACACAACTTTTAAAGGAGGAATAACTGTACATATGTTAACTTGGGCAATTTTTAGCACTTTTCTGGGGTGCTTGATTGCTTTAATTGCTTTACTGGGAAGCTTAGCAGAAGTAGACATGCTCATGTTATTTATGTTCGTGCAGGGAGAGCTGCACATACAGTGAGGGGGGAAAAGTATTTGATCCCCTGCGGATTTGGTACGTTTGCCCACTGACAAAGAAATTATCAGTCTATAATTTTAATGGAAGGTTTATTTGAACAGTGAGAGACAGAATAACAACAAAAAAATCCAGAAAAACACATGTCAAAAATGTTAGAAATTGATTTGCATTTTAATGAGGGAAATAAGTATTTGACTTTTATACAGGTAACGAGCTGAGATTAGGAGCACACTCTTAAAGGGAGTGCTCCTAATAACAGTTTGTTACCTGTATAAAAGACACCTGTCTTCTAAGCAATCAATCAGATTCCAAACTCTCCACCGTGGCCAAAACCAAAGAGCTCTCCAAGGATGTCAGGGACAAGATTGTAGACCTACACAAGGCTGGAATGGGCTACAAGACCATCACCAAGCAGCTTGGTGAGAAGATGACAACAGTTGGTGCAATTATTTGCAAATGGAAGAAACACAAAAGAACTGTCAATCTCCCTCGGCCTGTGGCTCCATGCAAGATCTCACCTCGTGGAGTTGCAATGATCATGAGAACGGTGAGGAATCAGCCCAGAACTACACGGGAGGATCTTGTCAATGATCTCAAGGCAGCTGGGACCATAGTCACCAAGAAAACAATTGGTAACACACTACGCCGTGAAGGAATGAAATCCTGCAGCGCCCGCAAAGTCCCCCTTCTCAAGAAAACACATATACATGCCCGTCTGAAGTTTGCCAATGAACATCTGAATGATTCAGAGGACAACTGGGTGAAAGTCAGTTGAGACCAAAATGGAGCTCTTTGGCATCAACTCAACTCGCCGTGATTGGAGGAGGAATGCTGCCTATGACCCCAAGAACACCATCCCCACCGTCAAACATGGAGGTGGAAACATTATGCTTTGGTGGTGTTTTTCTGCTAAGGGGACAGGACAACTTCACCGCATCAAAGGGACGATGGACAGGGCCATGTACCGTCAAATCTTGGGTGAGAATCTCCTTCCCTCAGCCAGGGCATTGAAAATGGGTCGTGGATGGGTATTCCAGCATGACAATGACCCAAAACACACGGCCAAGGCAACAAAGGAGTGGCTCAAGGAGAAGCACATTAAGGTCCTGGAGTGGCCTAGCCAGTCTCCAGACATTAATCCCATAGAAAATCTGTGGAGGGAGCTGAAGGTTCGACTTGCCAAACGTCAGCCTCAACCTTAATGACTTGGAGAAGATCTGCAAAGAGGAGTGAGACAAAATCCCTCCTGAGATGTGTGCAAACCTGGTGGCCAACTACAAGAAACGTCTGACCTCTGTGATTGCTAACAAGGGTTTTGCCACCAAGTACTAAGTCATGTTTTGCAGAGGGGTCAAATACTTATTTCCCTCATTAAAATGCAAATCAATTTTTGACATGCATTTTTATGGATTTTTTGTTGTTGCTATTATGTCTCTCACTGTTCAAATAAACCTACCATTAAAATTATAGACGGATCATTTCTTTGTCAGTTGGCAAATGTACAAAATCTGCAGTGGATCAAATACTTTTTTCCCTCACTGTAGTAGACTTCCTACTAGAGGGAGGGAGGGAGAAGAGGGAGGGAGAAACGACTTTATTATCATTAAGTCATCTTTATTTGTAGGTGTGTGTGTGTAACATGTAATGTGTGTCCAGGTTCATGACGGATGCGGCGCGTCGGGAGCAGGAGACCTTGAAGAAGCGGGCCACGCCCAAACTTTCCCTGTCAATCACAGGGGGTGTGTCTCGAAACAGCGTGGCCACGCCTCCACGCCACAGCAACGGCAACCTGACTCCTCCCGTGACTCCACCCATCACACCCTCCTCCTCCTTCCGTAGCAGCACACCCACAGGTAAGAGAAAGTGGACACTTATGATTAGCGCCTGGACGTTACCAGTATTGTGATAATTGGATGTAACCTTTTAAAAATAATCATTTTTTAACCGCCCTAATGTTGGAAACAAACATCATTCAGAGTCACATGTATTTATTTTCCAAGTAATGGCACACAATATTTTACATACAGACAGTTTTTAAAAGACCAAAGAATTGGGTCTGCTTCAGGTTTTCATCTTTGCCATGGAAAAAATATTGTAACACTGGTATCGTCTCGGCCCTACTGAAGATGTATGGCCCCTTGTGGTCCTGTGTGACGCACTGGGTAAAACATGGTGATCGCAACTCCAGGATTGTTTGTTTATCGCTGCGTTCACCCATCAGGAAATGTATGCACCCACTACTGTAAGTCTCTTTGGATAAAAGTGTCTTCTAAATGGCTTTGCCTCTAGTGTTCTAGACTGAGGCTCAATGGAACATTCCTATTAGGAGTGTTCTAGACTGAGGCTCAATGGAACATTCCTATTAGGAGTGTTCTAGACTGAGGCTCAATGGAACATTCCTATTAGGAGTGTTCTAGACTGAGGCTCAATGGAACATTCCTGTTAGGAGTGTTCTAGACTGAGGCTCAATGGAACATTCCTGTTAGGAGTGTTCTAGACTGAGGCTCAATGGAACATTCCTGTTAGGAGTGTTCTAGACTGAGGCTCAATGGAACATTCCTGTTAGGAGTGTTCTAGACTGAGGCTCAATGGAACATTCCTGTTAGGAGTGTTCTAGACTGAGGCTCAATGGAACATTCCTATTAGGAGTGTTCTAGACTGAGGCTCAATGGAATATTCCTGTTAGGAGTGTTCTAGACTGAGGCTCAATGGAACATTCCTATTAGGAGTGTTCTAGATTGAGGCTCAATGGAACATTCCTATTAGGAGTGTCCTAGACTGTGGGTCAATGGAACATCCCTATTGGGAGTCGCACTTCCTATTGGGAATCGCACTGTCTTTGCGTGTGTGTGTGTGTGTGTGTGTGTCAGAGCCCAAAAGCAGATGTGCAATTCCTGCCCAAATGTTTCCAATCGCAGCATTAGGTCTGCGCTTACACAACCACGCACCCACACACACCCTTGTTGAAATCCTTTTAACATGTGCCAGGGTGCCATCCACTTCCTCCTGCTGAGGTGAAGTGTTTCCTGTGTAATGGTGGGGGTAGTGTGGGATGGGGTTGTAATAGTCAATGTGAGAGTGGAAAAAGTTGTGCACTTTTTCCAGGCAAAGCAATGAGGATACCTCCCACTTAATGATCTCTTTCAGGGAGCCAACCCCCTCCCCCTGGGTTCCCCTGACTCACACACACATACACCAAACCCTCCCCTGTGCTAGTTCCATCAAATTCCCCTCTCTGCTCTATGCCCCTCTTCTTGAGACGATAGACAGATGTAACTGTCTGTGTTTCCCCTATAGTTATGTTCTCTCCGTCTCCTTACTCTCTGTGTGTGTTCCCCCTCCAGGCAGTGAGTATGATGATGAGGAGGTGGACTATGAGGAGTCAGACAGTGATGAGTCCTGGACCACGGAGAGTGCCATCAGCTCGGAGTCTATCCTCAGCTCCATGTGTATGAATGGAGGGGAGGAGAAACCCTTCGCCTGCCCTGTGCCTGGCTGCAAGAAGAGATACAAGGTGCAGTACACACTCAGCCCCAGCTCACTTCACTGTATGTGGTACCTAGCTCTATTCTTCTGCTATACTCTAGTCATCTATATATCAGTTCAGTATAGCCTATGATCTGAGTACTGGAGGTTTTCACTTCAATACAGGATCTTCCTCTAGCAATGTCAACATTTGCAATGTTGTTCCTGGATGTTGATTTTCGGGATCCTCACTGAGAAAATGTAAAGGGAAATTATTTTTATTCCTTTTTTAATTTATTAGATGGGATAGTAAGGATGGGATGGGAGGAGGGGGTGTGTTGGAACAGCAGTCATTTGAATTTAAACCCACACTTGCACAGGTATTCTGGAGGCAGAGTCTTAAACCGCTAGCCCAGCCCAGGGTCCTCCTGTTGCCCTCCTGATAATGTTTCTCCCCGTCATTCAGAATGTGAACGGTATTAAATACCATGCCAAGAACGGCCACCGGACACAGATCCGTGTGCGGAAGCCCTTCAAGTGCCGCTGTGGGAAGAGCTACAAGACGTCCCAGGGCCTGAGACACCACACCATCAACTTCCACCCGCCCGTCTCCGCCGACATCATCCGCAAGATGCAGGGCTAGAGATGATCATCGTGACAACCCCTGGTCACACCCCACCATGTATACCCCCCCAAACCCTATTCCTCACCAGCACTACCCACCCAACCACCCCAAACCTTTTCAATTGTCAATATCCACCTCACCTCTCCCAACCACCCAAACCCAAACCCCTATCCCTTCTGGCCCAACATAGCGGTGACAACCCAAACCCCTATCCCTTCTGGCCCAACATAGGGGTGACAACCCAAACCCCTATCCCTTCTGGCCCAACATAGGGGTGACAACCCAAACCCCTATCCCTTCTGGCCCAACATAGGGTTGACAACCCTATCCCTTCTGGCCCAACATAGGGGTGACAACCCAAACCCCTATCCCTTCTGGCCCAACATAGGGTTGACAACCCAAACCCCTATCCCTTCTGGCCCAGTCTTAGGGGTGACAATGCAAACCCCTATCCCCTCTGGCCTAATCTTAGGGGTGACAACCCAAACCCCTATCCCTTCTGGCCCAATCTTAGGGGTGACAACCCCTATCCCCGCTGGCCTAATCTTAGGGGTGGCAACCCTTATCCCCTCTGGCCTCTAATCTTAGGGATGACAACCCCTATCCCGTCTGGCCCAATCTTAGGGGTGACAACCCAAACCCCTATCCCCTCTGGCCCAATCTTAGGGGTGACAACCCAAACCCCTATCCCCTCTGGCCTAATCTTAGGGGTGACAACCCAAACCCCTATCTTAGGGGTGACAACCCCTATCCCCTCTGGCCTAATCTTAGGGGTGACAACCCAAACCCCTATCCCTTCCTGCCACACACTAAAGGATCTAGTGCATGCTTTAAGTTGTTTAGACTTTGTCTTGTATTATGTTATATGGTTTTGACATGCTATCTCTATAGGCTTAGTTTTGTTGTTGTACATTTGCACATTCTCATGCTATCACAACAATTGTCCTTACTTTTTGTATTGACATACGGTGCTAACTGTAAAAAAAAAAAAAGATATATTAAAAAAAGGGGAGTAATGTGAGAGAAGGATGAGGGCAATAGGAGGAAGGAGTGGATGGATGGAGTTGTGTTTAACAGTCTATATATAGATATATAAACAATAGATGTGTGTGTATATACAAATATATAAGTATTCATAACCATATACAAAATAGTTGCTTTATTTTATACTTTATTTTTCAATATATTTTCCAGATATTTTATCGATAAGTGTGTTTCATTCCTCAACCCCCTGAGACAATCTGTTCTGTGGTGTCATAGTTCAAAGTTGAAACAGCTAGGTGACCTCAGGTCTAGATATTCCCAGCAGCAAAAAACAAACTGACTAGGGCTTGAATTCTAACTTCAGATCTGTGTACAAAAAAAAATGGTTTCTCCTATTGCTATTTAATGCACGATTTGCGCTGAAGTTACATGCAGATTTCATGTTATCATTTGGCCCATATAGAGAAACAGAGAAAGTATTGAATCGCTTCATTCTCACTGTTATAGGACTGATCCCCAATGATTCCGGAATGTATTGTCCATCCTGTATTCTAGAAGGTTATTCCAGACTAGTGTGAGCAGACCAGTTGAGGCATCATACTGTATTCTAGAAAGTTATTCCAGACTAGTGTGAGCAGACCAGTTGAGGCATCATACTGTATTCTAGAAGGTTATTCCAGACTAGTGTGAGCAGACCATGCTCTATTCTATTCCATTTGCCAAGTATTGTTTCTGGTTTCTTTTCCATGATCATTGCCAACAGCTCTCTACTGCCAAACATTGACATTACCATGTGCCTGAGGGGGGAGAGAGACTGTCATAAGGTTTCATCTTAGAGACTCGCAAAAGTGTCAAGGAAATACTGTCTCATTGCCTCTCAAGTGTGACTGTGTGTGCATGCTTTTGTCTTAAAGTATGTGTGTCGAGAGATTTACACCTGCAACCTTTGGTTGCCTTGCGTTGTAGACCACAGCATTCCAGTAGTCAGTGTGAGTTGCTTCTTAGGAGAGTCTTTCTGCAGTATCTGAGCTTCTAGTGTTATTCTTCTTTCTCTGTTAGTCCTCTATAGTGTTACAATTTATGGCTGAGGCTCAAATGTCAGTGCCAGGTCACTGTGAGAGTCCCAAATTGCACCCTATTCCTATGGGCCCTGGTCAAAAGTAGTGCGCAATAGAGTGCCATACCAAGGCCATTGCTCCTGTAGAGCAGGAGAGTGGTGGACATGTGATCCAGTTTGGATATCATGCTTTCAGAGTACAGCGGAGTGGTGGAATGTCAGTGGTGCCATTTTGTCAAAACATTTCTAACCTGTCATTCAGTTGTGTGATGAACCCCCACCACACACGGGTGTGGCAAAGTGCCGTTAAGGTCAGGGCCCGTATTCACAAAGCATTTCAGAGTAGGAATGCTGATCAGATTTTCCTTTTAAAATTGTAGGAGGGGGGGACCTGATCCTAGAACAGTACTCCTACTCTGAGATGCGTTGAACACAGGCCCAGGATACAAGACAGAAAGAAAATGGCAGTGAAAGAGGAAGGTAGCATCGTTGGGGTAGTGTTTTTGTGTGGCGTTCCGGACTCTGTGCCGGGTTTTCCGTACTTGGAAGCCTTGGCTCCGTAGCAGCTTTCTGGCAAGGGATCGGAGACGCAGGTCGCCATGGTTACACTTTAACAGGGCGACTAACAGTATTAGTGGGGATGGGAGGATTACATTAGCCGTGTGTGTATGAGGGGGACTATTACTGTGTACAGTGAATGTATTGTAATGTGTGTCTTAAGTGCTTTTAAATTATATTTTCATATGTTTCCTATTTGTGCAGAGGTTATGAGTAGGGAGACCTGTGTACTATGTCAAACTGTCTTTATATACAAGAAGCTGCTTCATAAATGTAAAACGCCATGACATAAAAAAACTCTGGAGCCCAGAACTGTCTGTGGTTGATTGGTGTGTTGTGACCCCCAAAGACAAAATGACAATTGTATCCATTTGACAGGTGTACTTTATTCATAAAGATATTTTTAATGCACACATACAAACCTACACTCACTCTCAAAGCTGCAACTTTGAAGCCAAAAGTACAGCACTGTGGTCACGTGGAAAGAACAGTCAAATCTCAGACAGACAGATGTCATGAACTAAAGGAGACTCAATGTGGAGATGCACGCACAGCCAACAGAAACTGACCCCGACAAAGGAGGAAAAGATGAGTCTCAGGTCATAGACTTAACACACTGAAAGAGACCATAGCCAGGTGTACAGTAGTTTTTCTATAGCAGTCATATTTCCAGTTACCATCCCTCCTACTGAAGGAGAATGTTAGCCTATCCGGAGACCAGGAAGTAAAACAATTGGTCCATCATTCTGTCACTACTAAAACATTGAGGTAACGAGCAATTCAGCCACATTTCTCCATAATAGTCCTACTTCTCATATATATACATACATTCAGAATAATGAAGCTTTTTTAGTGCAGTCAAATTTAAACAGTAGTGCTATTTCCAGTTTTTATTTTTTTAAATGTCTGATGTCTTTTGCTGACAAGAGTCTGTCATGCTGTACATTAGTTTCCCCTAACCACAGATCTAGGATCAGATTACCCAACCTTAACCATTAGGTAAAACCCAAAACTGACCTTAGATCAATGTAGAGGCAACGTCAACCTACTCCCCATCCCTGGATGTCACCTGTTTCTAGGTGTGGCTACGGAGTGATGAATCCTACGGATACTAAACACATGCAGTGATGACACTACAACCCCGAAGCAGAAAAATGACATCAACATGGGACAAAACCAAAGTGATCCGAACTTCTCACGCAAAGTATTTTTTTAAATGATTTCCCTATACCGGAACTGACAAACTCCCCCTTACACACTCCTTGATGTTTTTGAAAGGTAGCATTTATTTATTTAACCTTTACTTAACTGAAAGGTTAAGTGAGGCCAGGATTGAAGTTAATTCCATTTAAATTCAGAACATTAAAAAGAGTAATTTCCCCCAGATTATTTTTCAATTGTTGATGTGATGATTTGTAATCTCCCCTCCTAGTTAGAGTTGAAATGAAATCATCCCAAACCCCAATTTGAGCACATGTTCCTAGAATTATTCTAATTTAATCCAACCTTCCCTTTTACACACACCCCAACCTCCCCGCTACTCCATGTTGTCGAAGTTTAGCACATGGCCATCAAAGTGTGTGAGCACGTGCTTCTGGAAGAGCTGCTGATGGCAGTCGAGGGGGAACTGCTCAGAGCACACGGGACACACCTTCCAGTGGCTCTCCACGTGCTGCTCAAAGCTACGCTGCTCAAAGTGGGGCGGGAAGATCACCTCGCACAACGGACAGCGCTTGTGGACTTCATTACTGAGTGGAGGGGGGGGGGGGCATAGAAAATAATAGAAAAGGATCAGAAGAGAGGGAGCAGAGAGAAGAGGTGGAGCAGAGAGAGGGAGCAGAGGGGGAGAGAGGGAGAAGAGGTGGAGCAGAGAGAGGGAGAAGAGGTGGAGCAGAAGGGGAGCAGAGAGAGAGGGAGCAGAGGGGGAGAGAGAGGGAGAAGAGGTGGAGAGAGAGGGAGAAGAGGTGGAGCAGAAGGGGAGAGAGAGGGAGAAGAGGTGGAGCAGAGAGAGGGAGAAGAGGTGGAGCAGAGAGAGGGAGCAGAGAGTGTAGGGTTAGGTTGTGTGTGTGTTGGTAAAGCTGGGATAGCATTTTGTGTATTGTCTGTGCGGAGTGTGTGTGTTACCTGGGGTCAAAACAGAAGCTGCTCCTGTTGTCGTTGCGTCTGCTGCTGGACTGATGATTGCAGGCAGGCTGCTCCCCATCACCGACCTATAATATATACACACACACCATTACTGCATGCAACACACACACTCTCTCTCTCTCAAACCATGGCTGTCTGAACACTGATGACTCTCTTCAAAGGTTAATAGAGCGTTAATAGAGCTAGAGGGGAGAGGGTCATGATACCAGTGTATCAGTGAAGAGCAGTGTGTGTGTCTGCAATGCCCTCCTAATACACCATTGGGATGTAAGTAAGAAGTAAGATGAAGTTGCCCGTAGTAACTGATCTAAGGTCAATTTAGCATTTCACTCCCTAATGCTTGAGGACAAGATTTGGGGAGGATAAACTGATCCTAAATCTGCGCCCAAGGGCAACTTCTACCAATTAGCCTCATCCAGCCCCTGCGGACGTCAATCTAACACTAACGAGCTCAGAGTGGGAGACGTTAATTAGACTTTTATTTAAAAGAACTCTCCTCCATCTCTGGCCACCCTGGGGTCCTTCTGTTTTATACCCTTTACAGACAGACTGTACGGAATGTTGCCACTAAAATAAAGATCTGCCAATTTTTTGGATCCCAATTCATCTAGTCCCCATTTATAGCACATTCCTGCCGGGACAGACCTTTTATATCTCCTGTACACATGCCAGCAAGTTTAGGAGTAGACGTGGGCCAATGTCACTTTCATAAACCCATTGAATAGACACCATCACAAAGAATGCTTGAGATGTTTCTACAACTTGATTGGAGTCCACCTGTGGTAAATTCAATTGATTGGTCATGATTTGGAAAGACACACACCTGTCTATATAAGGTGCCACAGCTGACAGTGCATGTCAGAGCAAAAACCAAGCCATGAGGTTGAAGGAATCGTCCGTAGAGCTCAGAGACAGGAATGTGTGGAGACACAGATCTGGGGAAGGGTACCAAAACATGTCTGCAGAATTGAAGGTCCCTAAGAACACTGTGGCCTCCATCATTCTTAAATGGAAGAAGTTTAGACCCACCAAGACTCTTCCTAGAGCTGACTGCCCGGCGAAATTGAGCAATCGGGGGAGAAGGCCCTGGTCAGGGAGCTAACCAAAAACCTGATGGTCATGCTGACAGAAATCCAGGGTTCCTCTGTGGAGATGGGAGAACCTTCCAGAAGGACAAGCATCTCTGCAGCACTCCACTAAGCAGGCCTTTATGGTAGAGTGGCCAGACAGAAGCCACTCCTCAGTAAAAGGCACGACAGCCCGCTCGGAGTTTGCCAAAAGGCACCTAAAGGACTCTCAGACCATGAGAACAACATTCTCTGGTCTGATGAAACCAAGATTGAACTCTTTGGCCTGAATGCCAAGCGTCACATCTGGAAGAAACCTGGCACCATCCCTGCGGTGAAGCACGGTGGTGGAAGCATTATCATGGTGTTGGGATGTTTTTCTCTCTCAGGGACTGGGAGACGAGTCAGAATCGCGGCAAAGATGAAAGGAGCAAAGTACAGAGACATCCTCGATGAAAACCTGCTCCAGAGCGCTCAGGACCTCAGACTGGAGTGAAGGTTCACCTTCCAACAGGACCATGACCCTAAGTACACTGCCAAGACAACATAGGTGTGGCTTTGGGACAAGTCTCTGAATGTCCTTGAGTGGCCCAGCCGGAGCCCGGACTTGTACCCGATCAAATATCTCTGGAGAGACCTGAAAATAGCTGTGCAGCGACGCTCCCCATCCAACCTGACAGAGCTTGAGAGTTTCTACAGAAAAGAATGGGATAAACTCCCCAAATACAGGTGTGCCAAGCTTGTAGTGTCATACCCAAGAAGACTCGAGGCTGTAATCATTGTCAAAGGTGCTTAAAGGCCAAAGTACTGATTAAAGGGTCTGAATACTTATGTAAACGTGATATTTCATTGTAGTTGCTTGTAGTTGATCACCCAAACCGTTTTGTTAAATATTTTGTTTCGTTTTTTGTGTAGAGACATTATCCAGAATGAGATTGTGATGTTATATGAGTTTGTTGGGAGTGTTTTGGAGCATTTCATAAGAGGCAGAAATAGAGCGTGGGATACAAGAGAACAAGCTAAAGTAAATGCACTGACTTTACAAAACATTAAGAACACCTGTTCTTTCCATGACAGACTGACCAGGTGTATCCAGGTGAAAGCTATGAACTCGGCTGTTAAATTCACTTCAAATCAGTGTAGATGAAGGTGAGGAGACAGGTTAAAGCAGGATTGTTAAGGATTGTGTGCCATTCAAAAATGTAAGTGCCTTTGAACGAGGTATGGTAGTAGGTGCCAGGCACACCATTCGTGTGTCAAGAACGGCAACGCTGCTGGGTTTTTCACGCTCAACAGTTTCCCACGTGTATTAAGAATGATCCACCACCAAAAAGACATCCAGCCAACTGTGGGAAGCATTGGAGTCAACATGGCATGGGCTTTCGACAGAGTCCATGCCCTGATGAATTGAGGCTGTTCTGAGGGCAAAAGGGGGGGGTGCAATTGAATATTAGGAAGGTGTTCCTAATGTTTGGTTTACTCAGTGTACGTGGAAAAAGTATTGGCAGTAGAGGACAGAAACAGACATACAAAAACAGCAATAAAAGAGGACTAGGTTACAGAACTTAGCAGAGTGTGTGTGTATATGAACTCACGTTGCGTGGCTCCTCGGGGGGGTGCTCCAGTCCGTCGGGGGGGCTCATGCTTCGCGAAGAGGGCTGGATGCAGACCACCTCTCTCTCCCAGCCTGCACCAGGGGTCGGGGGGGTGGCCGGAGGGGCGCATGCACCAGGGGCCTCGGGAGGGGGGCGGGGCATCTGCTCAGGGGACAGGGCACCGTCTGCCCCGTCTGGAGAAAACACAACAGCCACACAGAAAACAGGAGGTGTCACCACTGAAAACGAGCAGGATCGATGTCTCTTTAGCTGGGAGAGAAGGAGATGTGGCTGGGGTTCAACAGACCTATGGGAGGAGGAGAATGTAACAGGTTGACAGTGAGAGAAGATACAGCGAGAAGAGAAGGGGAGATCGAGAGAGACAGTAAGATAAAAAAAATGTAGAAACCCTTAGACAAACACAGATATTGTAGATTATAGATAGCTAGAGTGATGTAGAGATGCCTGTTGAGATGACAGCCAGAGACAGACAGATAGATGGGGGCAGAGGGTTTCACCTCGAGTGTTGTCGGTGGAGTAGGGGTTCCCGTACTGCAATTCTGCAGGTCTCTGGGGTACCAGGGGGGGTGGGGAGGGGTCCTGGGGGTAGGGCAGGGGGTAGCGTAGCAACACAGGCTGTTTGACCTCTGACCCCTGACCCTCGGCCTCCTGCTCCCTCTGTCGGTCCTGACACTGATGCAGCTCCTGGCACGGGGACAAGGAGACGGCCACTGAGAACAACTTCAATCATTTGAAACAAATATCAGCACTGAATAAAACCAGGAAATCCTTTTCATTCATACAGCTGGATAAACAAAACCAATGCAATGGGGCGTGGTTTCAGCTTGACATTACTCTACTTTTAAAGTCTGAAAATATTTGACAAACTTACATTTATGAGTGAAATGTCCCTTTAGGCTGGGCCACAATCTTAGATATACAGAAAATGCATGTCTGTATGTATAACTGTAGCTATGTATTTAAGTGATAACAGAAGCCGTGGTTTGGAGGATATATTGTCATGGGTGTTGTCTTGGGCCAGCAAACTATGCCAATAGTTTGAGCTCCATTTTTATGGAATGCTCTGCCTACCCATGTGAGAGACGCAAACTCGGTCTCAACCTTTAAGTCTTTACTGAAGACTCATGTCTTCAGTGGGTCATATGATTGAGTGTAGTCTGGCCCAGGAGTGTGAAAGTGAACGGAAAGGCTCTGGCCCAACGAACCTCCCTTGCTGTCTCTGCCTGGCCGGTTCCCCTCTTTCCACTGGGATTCTCTGCCTCTAACCCTATTACAGGGGCTGAGTCACTGGCTTACTGGGGCTCTTTCATGCCATCCCTAGGAGGGGTGCGTCACTTGAGTGGGTTGAGTCACTGATGTGATCTTCCTGTCTGGGTTGGCGCCCCTCCTTGGGTTGTGCCGTAGCGGAGATCTTTGTGGGCTATACTCGGCCTTGTCTCAGGATGGTAAGTTGGTGGTTGAAGACATCCCCCAAAGTGGGTGGGGTTATGTCCTTCCTGTTTGGCCCTATCATCGGATGGGGCCACAGTGTCTCCTGACCCCTCCTGTCTCAGCCTCCAGTATTTATGCTGCAGTAGTTTGTGTCGGGGGCTAGGGTGAGTTAGTTATATCTGGAGTACTTCTCCTGTCTTATCCGGTGTCCTGTGTGAATTTAAGTATGCTCTCTCTAATTCTCTCTTTCTTTCTATCTCTCGGAGGACCTGAGCCCTAGGACCATGCCTCAGGACTACCTGGCATGACTCCTCCTTGCTGTCCCCAGTCCACCTGGCCGTGCTGCTGCTCCAGTTTCAACTGTTCTGCCTGTGATTATTATTATTTGACCATGCTGGTCATTTATGAACATTTGAACATCTTGGCCATGTTCTGTTATAATCTCCACCCGGCACAGCCAGAAGAGGACTGGCCACCCCTCATAGCCTGGTTCCTCTCTAGGTTTTTTCCTAGGTTTTGGCCTTTCTAGGGAGTTTTTCCTAGCCACCGTGCTTCTACACCTGCATTGCTTGCTGTTTGGGGTTTTAGGCTGGGTTTCTGTACAACACTTTGAGAAATCAGCTGATGTACGAAGGACTATATAAATACATTTGATTTGATTTGAATATATCCTCCAAACCAAGGCTTCGAGGGCATTATCATTTTTATACAATGGTTACCATCATATTAAAATAATGATTGACATATTTTCATTAAAAACTATTTTGATTCATTTACTCATCCTTCCACGAGGATATAGCCCTGAGGTTGCTACCCAAGCCATCTGGTAGTTGGTTTGATTGGCATCGTTGCCATTCCAAACAAAAAATGGTTGCTATGCAGGCTTTTCCTCCTTGGTAGATAGCCGACTACACAGCTAACACAATCACTTCAAACTGAAGCTGGAAAGACAGCAAACCAGCTGCATTTGTTTTACCAGTTTGCCTATTGACATTTCTTTGCATATATCCATACAAATGTTGCGAATTCATGATTTCCACTGGCAGAGGAAAGCCGTCTGTCTCGTCCCGACACGTTCATTCTCGACGGGACAGTGGATATCACATTTCAATATTGTAATAATGTTGCAAATGTCGGTGAGACAGACAGCAAGGTTCCTACAAATCTCAGCTGCTGTAAACCAAGTGCTAGCCAAAAGCAACGGGAGATCGTGTCTAGCTGCTTTTTACAGTGGAGATCAGGTTGATGCCTGGCCGGGACGTGCAGTGACTTTCCAGATGGAACAGTCACCAGGCATTTCGCCATCATTGCCAGTGGTAGTCTGAAATGCACAATGGCTAGAACGTGCTTTTAACCAATCAGCATCCAGGATTAGACCCACCCATTGTATAAATATCTATGGCCCTGGACTAAGTACCACAGGACGTCACATCTATGCCCCGTCTGAAATACCCTTTCCTATACCTAGACACCTCTCCTAGATCTGAAATACCCTTTCCTATACCTAGACACCTCTCCTAGATCTGAAATACCCTTTCCTATACCTAGACACCTCTCCTAGATCTGAAATACCCTTTCCTATACCTAGACACCTCTCCTAGATCTGAAATACCCTTTCCTATACCTAGACACCTCTCCTAGATCTGAAATACCCTTTCCTATACCTAGACACCTCTCCTAGATCTGAAATACCCTTTCCTATACCTAGACACCTCTCCTAGATCTGAAATACCCTTTCCTATACCTAGACATCTCTCCTAGATCTGACATACCCTTTCCTATACCTAGACACCTCTCCTAGATCTGAAATACCCTTTCCTATACCTAGACACCTCTCCTAGATCTGAAATACACTTTCCTAGATCTGAAATGATCCATTGGAGCTTATGTACGATTAGGAGCAACTTCAGGGTTTTCTATCATAGAACACCAAACAGTTCTACCTGCAGTTCTATCTGAAGTCAACTGCTAGAATTATCTAGTCTTACTGTGAGAGGTGTCAAACACCAGCCCACAAAGCTCTCGCATGCTTGCTGAAGGTGCTCACCCCCCCCCCCCCCCTCTCTTCCCTTTCTTTCTCCTTCCCACCTTTTTCTTCCTCCCTCTCTTGATGACTTCATTAGTGCAGGGCTATCCGGTCTAACATTTAAACGAGGGTGACCGCGGGGTGAAACAGACACGAAGGCTGGCATTTCCACCATTTAATGGTTAGTGTACTACGGCAGTACCGTACAGGGATGGGTGTATCATTAGTTGAATCTAGAAATTGGGGCAGAGGGAGGAAGCTATGTTGGGGTATCCAGTGCTTTGGTAGGCTTATAACAGCTAAACACTTGCAGGCTTCAGCAGTAGCTCTATGAAAGCATTTTATACCATCTCAAACATTTGACAGCTCATAGGTTCAGTGTCCTGATGTTTTAACAGCTGTGTAAACTGTGTATTTCCTGAGGTCTTATGCTATGACAGCTGTATGAATGTTCATAGTACCTCCTTGAGTTGGTCCTTCTCTCTGAGGGCCTGAGCCAGACTCTCCTTCAGCTCTGTCACCTCTATGGCCCTCTCTGCCATCTGGATCTACACAGAGGAAACAGACCATCAGACAAACATCAGACAAACACTGTACCCATTGGCCACAAGGAACAGAGAACTTACAGATTTATTCTTTAAGAACCCATTGTAAGTCATCATGTATATACCATCCCAGACATAACCTAGTCTAGTGCACTGGGGTAAATATAAATCAAGCAAAGTTTACATGGCTGTGTGTCTGGGCTCTTCTCAAACAACTACAAAGGCAGCTACTCTGCCTGA
Organism: Oncorhynchus kisutch; assembly: GCF_002021735.2. Lineage (NCBI taxonomy): Eukaryota > Metazoa > Chordata > Actinopteri > Salmoniformes > Salmonidae > Oncorhynchus > Oncorhynchus kisutch. Next base: position 17,096,794 of record NC_034190.2, read on the forward strand.
CTCTCTCCGACTCCCCCTCTCTCCAACTCTCCACCCGACTCTATTCCCAACTCTCCCCCTCCCTCCCCCCTCTTCAGCTCCTCCCGACTCTCCCTCCCCCGACTCTCCTTCCCTCCCTCTCTCCTTCCCGCCTCTCTCCAACTCTCCTTCACTCCCTCCCTCTGACTCCCTCTCCCTCCCCCCGACTCTCCCTCCCTCCCTCCGACTCTCCCTCCCTCCCTCCGACTCTCCCTCCCTCCCTCCCTCCGACTCTCCCTCCAACCCTCCCTCATCTGTCTTTTCCCCATTATCTCTTTCTACAGTATCTATCCCTTTCCCTCCTCCTCCATTTCTCTTTCTCTCCCTTGTTCTTGGTGAAGGGGGCTGCAATAGTGCAATTCTCTCCATTCCCCCCTCCTCTTTTCTGTCATCTCCTCTTAACTCCTCGTATATCCTCCCCTCCCCTCTTCCCTTCCCCCTCCTCTCCTCCCCAGTGTGTGTGTGATGTAAACAGCTATAAAGCATGTGTATCTGGGGCTTGGGGTTATAACTGTGTGTATTTATCTCTATCTGGAGACATTATCGAGAGAGAGAATACTATTTACTGCACAGATAAACACACTCACTCCCAGAGATCAAGCACACACTCACTCCCAGAGATCAAGCACACACTCACTCCCAGAGATCAAGCACACACTCACTCCCAGAGATCAAGCACACACTCACTCCCAGAGATCAAGCACACACACAGAGCCAGAAAGGAAGGCATTTCACTGTACTTGTGCATTGAAACTGAAACACACACACCCTCACTGAGCGAGAAGTACACACACATTCAGTGTAGAGGACCATGGTGATGGACGGTTAAAGAGTAACAACCAAGCTAACCTCACAGGGCTGACCTAGACACAACCTTATCAACCTGGCAAAGAGACTGGGTGTGTTTGTGAGCCAGAATGTGTGCGTCCATGTGTGTGTGTACAAATGTGGTTAAATGTGAGCATGATCGTGTGTGTGTGTGTGTGTGTGTGTGTGTGTGGATGACTCACCCTGAATCGCTCCTCCTCATTGGCCAGTCTCTGTTTGAGCGTTTCGTTGATAGCACACTGCTCCGCCCACTTCTCCTCCATCCTCGCCAGCTCCTCCTCCACCGAACGAGTCTGCTCTTTCTCTACCTCCTCCACACTCCTCCTCTCATCCACCTCTTCAGCACTCCTCCTCTCATTCTCCACCTCCACCCAACTCTCCATCTTCATGCTCATGAACTCACCTCCTACACTCCTGTCCTTCTTCCTCTCCTCTTCCACACTCCCCTCTTCTTTCCCTTCCTCTCCTCCACTCACTTCCCTCTCGTCCCCATTTCTCCCCTTCCTCTCCTCTTCCACACCCCCCTCTTCTTTCCCTTCCTCTCCTCCACTCACTTCCCTCTCGTCCCCATTTCTCCCCTTCCACTCCTTCCCCCCTACTCTCATGGTTTCCATGCCTGAGAATGTATTGGTGTATGTGTGTTCCCTGTCTTTGTAACTGCGGTTAGGGACAGCAGGCCTCTCAGTGTCTCCTCTCAGCACAGCTGCAGCCAGATTGCCTGCAAACACACAGAAGTTAGATGACTTAGTATTAAAGAGAAAAGTGTGTGTGTGTGTGTGTCAGTACCTGCTGTAGGTGACTCTGGACTGGGTGTCAGTGGCTCCTGTGTCGTCTCAGTAGCAGCGTTTCTCTTTGACTCCTACAGACATAAAGGGGAAATAAGTTGAGGAAGCCATTTCAGACCATTGAGATGTACCCCAATGATAAACTCCCAGTCATTAGATATAATGTTTCTGTTGCTGAATCAGGCTGGGGACATAGGAGACCGCTTTGCTGCTTATGAAATGGCACCCTATTCACTAACATTCACTACTTTTGACCAGGGCCCTAAGGGCCCTTATGAAATGTAGTGCACTATATAGGGAAGAGAGCCGTATGGGCCCTGGTCAAAAGTAGTGCACTATATAGGGAACATATATGTATGGGCACTGGTCAAAAGTAGTGCACTATATAGGGAACATATATGTATGGGCACTGGTCAAAAGTAGTGCACTATATACGGAACATATATGTATGGGCACTGGTCAAAAGTAGTGCACTATATAGGGAACATATATGTATGGGCACTGGTCAATAGTAGTGCACTATATAGGGAACATATATGTATGGGCACTGGTCAATAGTAGTGGACTATATAAGGAAGCAACCTGTCAGTGGCCTTGGGTGTGTGCCACTAGATGGCGCTATGGTGTGGTGTATTACAGTACTGCAGACAGACAGACTCACCCCCTGGGCCTCGCTGAGCTTGGCCACCTGCCTGCGGAGTCGCTGACACTCCCTGTACTTCTCCTTGTAGTGCTCAGCGGCCATGTGGAGACGCAGCTTCAGCTCCTCCACTTCTCTCTGTAGCTCAGCCTCCGCCTCAGACACCACACACCCCCCCTCACTGGAGGTCCCCACACCCTGAGAAAGAGGGAGGGGGAGAAGTTCAGCACAAATAAATCATTCAATACTGCAATTCTGTTACTAAATTTGTCTACAGCACACAGCAGTTGTACATTCCTCTTACATTTCTATTCTTAAAAACTAAGAAAGATCCATCTGTGGATATCTATGGTCTCCTTACCACTTCCTGTTGGGAGGTGGTCCTCATGCGGTCCAGCTGCGTCTCCATTCGCCGGCACTCTGCCTGGGCATCGGCCAAGCTGGCGCGGAGGGCGTCGACCTCCAGGCGGGCGCGGTACAGCTCGGTCATGGTGCGGTCGCGGGCACTCGCTGAGTCGCGGAGCTCTGACACCAACATGGCGGCCTGCTGGCGAGATGCCTGGAGCTGCTCCTCGGCCTGGCGAAGCTTCTCCCTCAGACGACCCATCTCAGCCTAGAGAGAGGGAGGGGCAGACAGGTTAATACCAACATTTACACACAGGTGCTGCGAGGCCTGACACACAGTAACTGCTACCTCAGAAGGGCTATCTTAGCTTACATGTGTGTCTTTCTTTTCTATGTGACATCAGGGTCAACATTTCTAAATGGTTTGATATACATTTAAATATGATCTTCTTGCAGCTTCATGTGTAGTTACAGGAATAAGAGTCTAGGTAGGCACAATGAGACCTTAACTCGAGCAACAACAAAACATCTACATGAAACATGGACACTGCATGTCTGTTAGTGCTTTAGTCAACTTCTCTATCATTTATACCCATGCTAAACAGCAAAAGATAAACAGCATTTGTATATTTTGTAATAGTTTATATGATCATTTAATACAATAATATAATACAATGGGTTCTGGCAACAAAATCATTGACAATAATAATAATAAAAATAATAACCAATAATGAAATTATTATAATGTGTAAAGTTTTAATGGTGTGTGTGTGAAAACTAGACATCACATTCTTGCTTCCTCTGTCCTTGTTTCCTCCACTCCTTGAAAGTGCATTGGAGCCAGAGGGGAGGAACCTTCCCTCCTCTCCCCCAATGTGCTTTGAGAGGGAGGTGAGGAATGGAGGAAAAAAGGGGAGAATCTAAATTGCATTTCCTAAATTCCTGACACCCTTCTCAAAAACCCATTGATAAAACCCATTGATAAGAAGGTGAGATGGGAAACACAATCTAGTAAATGAATGAAATATATTAATCAGCAGTGACAGAGCAGCTAAGATGCAATTTTTATTTTATCTTTATTTAACTAGGCAAGTCAGTTAAGAACAAATTCTTATTTACAATGACAGCCTAGGAACAGTGGGTTAACTGCCTTGTTCAGAGGCAGAATGACAGATTTTTAGTGTCAGCTCGGGTATTCGATCTAGTAACCTTTCGGTTACTGGCCCAACGCTCTAACTACTAGGCTACCTGCCGCCCCAATAGATAGTGTAGGATACAGTATATACATATGAGATGAGTAATAAGAGATATGTAAACATTCTTAAAATGGCATTATTAAAGTGACTAGTGTTCCGTTTATTAAAGTGGCCAATGATATCAAGTCTGTAGGTAGGCAGCTGCCTCCCTGTTCTAGTGATGGCTGTTTAACAATCTGATGGCCTTGAGATAAAAGCTGTTTATCGATCTCTCTGTCCCAGCTTTGATGCATCTGTACTGACCTCCCCTTCTGGATGATAGTGGGGTGAACAGGTAGTGGCTCGGTGGTTATTGTCCTTGATGATCTTTATGGCCTTCCTGTGACATCAGGTGTTGTAGGTGTCCTGGAGGGCAGGTAGTTTGCCCCCGGTGATGCTTTGTGCCAACTGCACCACCCTCTGGAAAGCCCTTCGGTTGGGGGCGGTGCAGTTGCCCTACCAGGCGGTGATGCAGCCCGACAGGATGCTCTCAATTGTGCACCAGTAAAAGTTAGTGAGGCTTTTCGGTGACAAGCCACATTTTTAGGCTGGACCATTTCAGTTTGTCGGTGATATGTACACAGAGGAACTTAAAACTTTCCACCTTCTCCACTGATGTCCCGTTGATGTGGACAGGGGGGTGCTCCCTTTACCATTTCCTGAAGTCCATGATCATCTCTTTTGTTTTGCTGACATTGAGTGTCCAATTCTCTCAGATCTCCACAAGTGTCTTGGGGTAGTAGTGGTTTCTGGACCCCAGAACCCGTCTGGTGTGGGGTGGACCTACAGCACAACACTTGAGGCATTGGTTGGATGTTTCATTCCATTGCTATACACACAGACATGTGTAAGCTGGACACACCCACAGCACCCTATCAGGCTGATCAGGCAGGCCCTGGTAGCTGGAGAGCTGCTGGAAACACTGAAATTATATATTTACACGTGTGCTTCATTCCAGCTAGTTAGATGTGCAACCACTGACTAACTATAGTTAGGGCATATCTCTAGTCTAGCAACAGATACTGTTGTTTAGGCTGGATATCACCATTTAATAAGACTACCAATGATTAGCTAGGACATATCAGTCAGCTAACCATTTACAGTAACAGCAGTTCATTAATAAGTAAATACACACTAATTATTGAGATATGTTACCTTAACTAGGCACTGTGACCCGGTATGGGCAGCTATTAATTCATGGAAGTGTGAACTCCTACTTTGAAAGGACAGGAAGTGTTGGCTGAGCACTTGACCAGGCACTGTAAAGTCCATGGAGATCAAGAACACCTCCTCCCAGCTGCCCACTGCACTGAGGCTAGGTAACACGGTCACCACCGATAAATCCATGATTATCGAAAACTTCAACAAGCATTTCGCAATGGCTGGCCATGCCTTCCTCCTGGCTACTCCAACCTCGGCTAACAGCTCCGCCACCCCCGCAGCTACTCGCCCAAGCCTCTCCAGGTTCTCCTTTACCCAAATCCAGATAGCAGATGTTCTGAAAGAGCTGCAAAACCTGGACCCATACAAATCAGCTGGGCTTGACAATCTGGACCCTCTATTTCTGAAACTATCCGCCGCCATTGTCGCAACCCCTTTTACCAGCCTGTTCAACCTCTCTTTCATATCGTCTGAGATCCCCAAGGATTGGAAAGCTGCCGCAGTCATCCCCCTCTTCAAAGGGGGAGACACCCGGGACCCAAACTGTTACAGACCTATATCCATCCTGCCCTACCCATCTAAGGTCTTCGAAAGCCAAGTCAACAAACAGGTCACTGACCATCTCGAATCCCACCGTACCTTCTCCGCTGTGCAATCTGGTTTCCGAGCCGGTCACGGGTGCACCTCAGCCACGCTCAAGGTACTAAACGATATCATAACCGCCATCGATAAAAGACAGTACTGTGCAGCCGTCTTCATCGACCTTGCCAAGGCTTTCGACTCTGTCAATCACCATATTCTTATCGGCAGACTTAGTAGCCTCGGTTTTTCTAATGACTGCCTCAAATCGGAGGGCATGCTGTCCGGTCCTCTGGCAGTCTCTATGGGGGTGCCACAGGGTTAAATTCTCGGGCCGACTCTTTTCTCTGTATATATCAATGATGTTGCTCTTGCTGCGGGCGATTCCCTGATCCACCTCTACGCAGACGACACCATTCTGTATACTTCCGGCCCGTCCTTGGACACGGTGCTATCTAACCTCCAAACGAGCTTCAATGCCATACACTACTCCTTCCGTGGCCTCCAACTGCTCTTAAACGCTAGTAAAACCAAATGCATGCTTTTCAACCGTTCTCTGCCTGCACCCGCACGCCCGACTAGCATCACCACCCTGGATGGTTCCGACCTAGAATATGTGGACATGACTGTAAACTCTCCTTCCAGACTCATATCAAACATCTCCAATCTAAAATCAAATCTAGAGTCGACTTTCTATTCCGCAACAAAGCCTCCTTCACTCACACCGCCAAACTTACCCTAGTAAAACTGACTATCCTACCGATCCCCGACTTCGGCGATGTCATCTACAAAATAGCTTCCAATACTCCACTCAGCAAACTGGATGCAGTTTTTCACAGTGCCATCCGTTTTGTTACTATATACCTTATACCACCCACCACTGCGACCTGTATGCTCTAGTCGGCTGGCCCTCGCTACATATTCGTCGAAAGACCCACTGGCTCCAGGTCATCTACAAGTCCATGCTAGGTAAAGCTCCGCCTTATCTCAGTTCACTAGTCACGATGGCAACACCCACCCGTAGCACGCGCTCCAGCAGGTGTATCTCACTGATCATCCCTAAAGCCAACACCTCATTTGGTCGCCTTTCCTTCCAGTTCTCTGCTGCCTGTGACTGGAACGAATTGCAAAAATGGCTGAAGTTGGAGACTTTTATCTCCTTCACCAACTTCAAACATCTGCTATCTGAGCAGCTAACCGATCGCTGCAGCTGTACATAGTCTATCGGTAAATAGCCCGCCCAATTTTACCTACCTCATCCCCAAACTGTTTATAATTATTTACTTTTCTGCTCTTTTGCACACCAATATCTCTACCTGTACATGACCATCTGATAATTTTTCACTCCAGTGTTAATCTGCAAAATTGTAATTATTCGCCTACCTCCTCATGCCTTTTGCACACAATGTATGTAGACTCTTTTTTCCCCTTTCTTTTTCTACTGTGTTATTGACTTAATTGTTTACTCCATGTGTAACTCTGTGTTGTCTGTTCACACTGCTATGCTTTATCTTGGCCAGGTCGCAGTTGCAAATGAGAACTTGTTCTCAACTAGCCTACCTGGTTAAATAAAGGTGAATAAATAAAATAAAAAATTCCACATTTAACCCCACCCACATTTGAACTTCGCAATATCAAGTCATTTTTAAAATTTCTATTCAAAAACGAATATACAGGCTGTTTTCACATTCCCGATTGTTGTTTTCCCCTCGAGTTAAAAGGGAGCAATCAAAACGTACACGGGCCGTAATCTTACCTCAGGAAACTTGATTTAATGTTGTCCACGAAGTAGGCTAATTATCTTGACTGCCGTAAGAGAAAATCTCTATCACTTGACTGTCATTCAGAAAGTCCTTTCCTCAATCAGCTGTTGCTTTGAAATAATTTCCCCACGTAATTAAACAGCTAGACATCAAGCGTGTATCAAACTACTAAGCATAATTACTGAAGAACCCTGTTAATGACTGTATCGATTTTGTTTTATTAATCATATGAAAGTTACTCTTTCTGTTTGAAGCATTGGATTTTGGAATCACATACATTATTTTGAATATGTGTGTATATACAGTGGGGCAAAAAAGTATTTAGTCAGCCACCAATTGTGCAAGTTCTCCCACTTAAAAAGATGAGAGAGGCCTGTAATTGAAAAAAATCCAGGATTTTTAATGAATTTATTTGCAAATGATGGTGGAAAATAAGTATTTGGTCACCTACAAACAAGCAAAATGTATGGCTCTCACAGACCTGTAACTTCTTCTTTAAGAGGCTCCTCTGTCCTCCACTCGTTACCTGTATTAATGGCACCTGTTTGAACTTGTTATCAGTATAACAAACACCTGTCCACAACCTCAAACAGTCACACTCCAAACTCCACTATGGCCAAGACCAAAGAGCTGTCAAAGGACACCAGAAACAAAATTGTAGACCTGCACCAGGCTGGGAAGACTGAATCTGCAATAGGTAAGCAGCTTGGTTTGAAGAAATCAACTGTGGGAGCAATTATTAGGAAATGGAAGACATACAAGGCCACTGATAATCTCCCTCGATCTGGGGCTCCACGCAAGATCTCACCCCAAAATGATCACAAGAACGGTGAGCAAAAATCCCAGAACCACACGGGGGGACCTAGTGAATGACCTGCAGAGAGCTGGGACCAAAGTAACAAAGCCTACCATCAGTAACACACTACGCCGCCAGGGACTCAAATCCTGCAGTGCCAGACGTGACCCCCTGCTTAAGCCAGTACATGTCCAGGCCCGTCTGAAGTTTGCTAGAGAGCATTTGGATGATTGAAGAAGAAGATTGGGAGAATGTCATATGGTCAGATGAAACAAAAATATAACTTTTTGGTAAAAACTCAACTCGTCGTGTTTGGAGGACAAAGAATGCTGAGTTGCATCCAAAGAACACCATACCTACTGTGAAGCATGGGGGTGGAAACATCATGCTTTGGGCTGTTTTTCTGCAAAGGGACCAGGACGACTGATCCGTGTAAAGGAAAGAATGGATGGGGCCATGTATCGTGAGATTTTGAGTGAAAACCTCCTTCCACCAGCAAGGGCATTGAAGATGAAACGTGGCTGGCTCTTTCAGCAAGACAATGATCCCAAACCCACCGCCCGGGCAACGAAGGAGTGGCTTCGTAAGAAGCATTTCAAGGTCCTGGTGTGGCCTAGCCAGTCTCCAGATCTCAACCCCATAGAAAATCTTTGGAGGGAGTTGAAAGTCGTGTTGCCCAGCAACAGCCCCAAAACATCACTGCTCTAGAGGAGATCTGCATGGAGGAATGGGCCAAAATACCAGCAACAATGTGTGAAAACCTTATGAAGACTTCCAGAAAACGTTTGACCTCTGTCATTGCCAACAAAGGGTATATAGAAAAGTATTGAGACAAACTTTTGTTATTGACCAAATACTTATTTTCCACCATAATTTGCCAATAAATTCATTAAAAATCCTACAATGTGATTTTCTGGATTTTTTTTCTCATTTTGTCTGTCATAGTTGAAGTGTATCTATGATGAAAATTACAGGCCTCTCTCATCTTTTTAGTGGGAGAACTTGCACGATTGGTGGCTGACTAAATACTTTTTTGCCCCACTGTATACTGTGTACTGGGGTATCTGGAAACAGCCACTGGATGCTTTTTCAAGCTGTTGAAGCTATTTCTTCAAAGTTTTTCAACACATTTTAATATGTTCAGCTACTTTAAGTGAATACCTGCAGTCAACTTGATAAAGCAGATCACGTTCTTCATTTCACCTGTCACATTATTTGACATTATGAAGCTCACCATAGTTCCCCAGAACAGTTGAGTCAGACATGTGTTTGTTAGTAAATAGCACAACGAGAGAAAGCGGGAGCAGGTGAGTCCAGCTGTGTGTTGACAGTTAATCTAGCATTTTACCAGAGAAAAGTGTGCTGGCTACACAAAGTTAATCTAGCATTTTACCAGAGAAAAGTGTGCTGGCTACACAAAGTTAATCTAGCATTTTACCAGAGAAAAGTATGTTGGCTACACAAAGTTAATCTAGCATTTTACCAGAGAAAAGTATGTTGGCTACACAAAGTTAATCTAGCATAGTACTGGAGAAAAGTAGCTACACATAGAAAAGCACTGGGGAAAAGTAGCTACACATAGAAAAGTACTGGAGAAAAGTAGCTACACAGAAAAGCACTGGAGAAAAGTAGCTACACATAGAAAAGTACTGGGGAAAAGTAGCTACACAGAAAAGCACTGGAGAAAAGTAGCTACACATAGAAAAGTACTGGAGAAAAGTAGCTACACAGAAAAGCACTGGAGAAAAGTAGCTACACAGAAAAGCACTGGAGAAAAGTAGCTACACACAGAAAAGTACTGGGGAAAAGTAGCTACACAGAAAAGCACTGGAGAAAAGTAGCTACACATAGAAAAGTACTGGAGAAAAGTAGCTACACATAGAAAAGTACTGGAGAAAAGTAGCTACACAGAAAAGCACTGGAGAAAAGTAGCTACACATAGAAAAGTAGCTACACATAGAAAAGTACTGGAGAAAAGTAGCTACACAGAAAAGTACTGGAGAAAAGTAGCTACACAGAAAAGTACTGGGAAAAAGTAGCTACAAATAGAAAAGTACTGGAGAAAAGTAGCTACAAATAGAAAAGTACTGGAGAAAATTAGCTACACAGAAAAGCACTGGGCAAAAGTAGCTACACGTAGAAAAGCACTGGGGAAAAGTAGCTACACGTAGAAAAGCACTGGGGAAAAGTAGCTACACGTAGAAAAGTACTGGGGAAAAGTAGCTACATGTAGAAAAGCACTGGGGAAAAGTAGCTACACACAGAAAAGCACTGGGGAAAAGTAGCTTCACAGAAAAGTACTGGGGAAAAGTAGCTACACAGAAAACTCCTGGGGAAAAGTAGCTACACATAGAAAACTCCTGGGGAAAAGTAGCTACACGTAGAAAACTCCTGGGGAAAAGTAGCTACACGTAGAAAACTCCCGGGGAAAAGTAGCTACACGTAGAAAACTCCCGGGGAAAAGTAGCTACACGTAGAAAACTCCTGGGGAAAAGTAGCTACACGTAGAAAACTCCTGGGGAAAAGTAGCTACACATAGAAAACTCCTGGGGAACAGTAGCTACACATTGGTCATGAAGCTCTAACTGACAGAATGCCCGTTGGTGAATTCTCATCCGAGTGGAGAAGTGCAACTGAAGCACAAAATGACTGATGCCGAGCAGAAATTACAATAAGAAGCATTTTACATCTGCATTTACAAAACGCAGCAAGATATTTGTTATGCATTGTTTTTTTTATCCTGTGAGAAAAATGCAGAATTCTGCATTAACGCAACCCTTAAGTTTGATTTGCTAGTGGCTGAATTAATAAGGTGACGGCATCATATTGAGAAGTCAAAGTCAAAGCCGTTTGTACAGCTGCCACTATCTTGATTTTCTTGCTTCTTTCCCTACTTTCCATTCTCAGCCCATCTTCTCCTCCAAGCAGAGCAGGCAGGTCCGTTGCCTTAGGAACTCCACTCCACTCAAGACACAGTGTGCAGCCTACACATGCTGCTCCAGAGCAAGTCCTGTTCTTCCTTCAGACAAGCATTCTGGTAATAAACGCCCAATGGGCACCCTCTTGTGTAATACTGTGTATATCCTGGTATGAGAGAAGAACTGCAAGACAATATGAACACCTGGATACTGCCAGACCCTAATGTGCCCATGAAAACTGTTTTCACACCATAACATAGGAAGATAGAAAATGTTACGAGGTTACAGTACACTTCCGAGATCTCCTCCAACCCCCCCTAAAAAGGTTTTGATACTAGGTTTTGAATGTATCTATGTTCCCCCTTTATATCTAAATGTATTAATGACTTTGTAACAGCTCCAAACAGATGTCCATTACAACAAATGCTCACTGCTACCCTAATTTATAGAAAGACCCATATGAACACACACACACACACCCCTCCCTCCTCACCTTGTCGACAGCGTGTGTGTGCAGCTCTTTCTCCAGGCGATCTTTCTGAGTGACGCAGGCTCGGAGCCTGTCCAGTTCTTCCTGGAATTGAGCGATGGTCACTTCTCTGTTGAGCTCCACAGCCTTCAGCATCTGCAGCTCTGCACTCAGCTTAGTGTTCTCTAGCTCCGTGCTACGCAGGTGGACCTACACACACACACACACACACACGCAGAGACCATTATAGACACACAGACAAAGAAAGACGATTATGAACACACACATACAGTTTAAGTCGGAAGTTTACATACACTTAGGTTGGAGTCATTAAAACTCGTTTTTCAACAACTCCACAAATTTCTTGTTAACAAACTATAGTTTTGGCAAGTCGGTAAGGACATCTACTTTGTGCATGACACAAGTAATTTTTCCAACAATTGTTTACAGACAGATTATTTCACTTATAATTCACTGTTCCAGTGTGTCAGAAGTTTACATACACTAAGTTGACTGTGCCTTTAAACAGCTTGGAGAATGCCTGAAAATTATGTCATTGCTTTAGAAGCTTCTGATAGGCTAATTAACATAATTTGAGTCAATTGGGGGTGTACCTGTGGATGTATTTCAAGGCCTACCTTCAAACTCAGTGCATCTTTGCTTGACATCATGGGAAAATCAAAAGGAATCAGCCAAGACCTCAGAAAAAATTTGTAGACCTCCAGAAGTCTGGTTCATCCTTGAAAGCAATTTCCAAACACCTGAAGGTACCACGTTCATCTGTACAAACAATAGTACGCAAGTATAAACAACATGGGACCAAGCAGCCATCATACCGCTCAGGAAGGAGACGCATTCTGTCTCCTAGAGATTAACGTACTTTGGTGCGAAAAGTGCAAATCAATCCCAGAACAGCAGCAAAAGACCTTGTGAAGATGTTGGAGGAAACAGGTACAAAAGTATCTATATCCACATTAAAACGAGTCCTAAATCGACACAACCTGGAAGGCCGCTCAGCAAGGAAGAAGCCACTGCTCCAAAACCGCCATAAAAAAGCCAGACTACGGTTTGCAACTGCACATGGGGACAAAGATCGTATTTTTTGGAGAAATGTCCTCTGGTCTGACGAAGCAAAAATATAACTGTTTGGCCATAATGACAATCGTTAAGTTTGGAGGAAAAAGGAGGAGGCTTGCAAGCCAAAGAACACCATCTCAACCGTGGCAGTATCATGTTGTGGGGATGCTTTGCTGCAGGAGAGACTGGTGCACTTCACAAAATAGATGGCTTCATGAGGGAGGAAAATTATGTGGATATATTGAAGCAACATCTCAAGGCATCAGTCAGGAAGTCAAAGCTTGGTCGCAAATGGGTCTTCCAAATGGACAATGACCCCATGCATACTTCCAAAGTTGTGGCAAAATGGCTTAAGGACAACAAAGTCAAGGTATTGGAGTGGCCATCAAAAAGCCCAGACCTCAATCCCAGAGAAAATGTGTGGGCAGAACTGAAAAAGTGTGTGCAAGCAAGGAGGCCTACAAACCTGACTCAGTTACACCAGCTCTGTCAGGACAAATGGGCCAAAATTCACCCAACTTATTGTGGGGAGCGTGTGGAAGGCGACCCAAAACGTTGGACCCAAGTAAAACAATTTAAAGGCAATGCTACCAAATACTAATTGAGTGTATGTAAACTTCTGACCCACTGTGAATGTGATGAAAGAAATAAAAGCTGAAATATATCATTCTCTCAACTATTATTCTGACATTTCCCATTCTTATAATAAGGTGGTGATCCTAACTGACCTAAGACAGGGCATTTTTACTAGGATTAAATGTCAGGAATTGTGAAAAACTGAGTTTAAATGTATTTGGCTAAGGTGTATGTAAACTTCCGACTTCAACTGTAGATACATGTGCATACACAGTGTATCATTTCACCTTGTAAAGGTCCCTCTCGTCCTTCTCATTCTTCAGTTGGGTCTCCAGAGTGTCTCTATCTGCTGTCAGCTTCTTTAACCTGTCTCTCAGACTGGACAACAACAACTGCATTAATACCAATGTTCTCTCTAGTTTTCTGTACTGTATGTCATTTGAGTATAGTACTGTATCTATGGTGTTTCTCATCAACAGTCCAGTTAGTTTCCTTATAGTCCTTTGAGTGTGTGTGTGTGTGTGTGTGTGTGTGTGTGTGTGTGTGTGTGTGTGTGTGGCAGGTTTTCCACTAGGCGTTAATAGCCGGCTCTTGGCCTATAAAAAATGAAAAAAGCTGATAATTAAAATTGGTGCCAGGCCGGGAGAAGAAAAAAATAGATTGCGAAATAATGTTTTTTAGCCTATTTAAATGGTGGAAATACTAGTCGATGGAAATACATTTGACTGGCCATGCTTATCGGTCTATAGGGTAATTTGCATAATTGTGTGTAATTAAATTGCAGCGTGCATAGGCTACTGTATATTCCTTGTGAATCTTATTTATCACACCCCTACAGCACACAGATACAGAGCCTTGGAGCTGAACAATCTGCAGCAGCAGCATCTCAAACTGCAACAGATGGCAGGCCTCATCAGTGCGTCACACACCACTTTGCAATGAGCTGGAGGCAGTACGCGTTTTGAAAACACATAGTTAATTGTTTGAAAGCTGAACGTTTTAACATGTATTATGAGGCATGTCTTACCTTGCTTCAAAGCAGCCTATTAGATCTACACCCCTCCCATGTGCGCTGCCCTTTTGACAACGGCGTTTTCTGCTAATTGCATTATGGAAAGAACATTTGCGTGTAGCCTACTGCCTTGTGCGCATCGCTGAGCTTTATAATGTGAAGAAATAATAGTTCATCAACATTTGAAGATAAACGCTCTGTTCTGTTGCCCTCATTGCTTTTTAAGTATTTAAAAATACATTTTTATGTATGAATTTGGGCTCTATCTTCCCACAGCTGTCCCAGTCGGTTTGGAATAGGCTATTCCTCGACAAGCTGACCAATAGAATAGGTCAACTTTTCTACTATGGGGGATAGTAGATTGGCGTAGGCTAGTGATTTGGCTGTTTGTTACTCCTCTTGTTGGCTGAGGAAAAGTAAATGTGGACAGTTATTCGAGCATCTTCAAAATGCGCATCAGAATTCAGTATGAAGGACTACACATTGTTGCATGCTCAACTGTTAATATGAATTACCATAATCCAAATGTGATTTCTGACCTTCTGAGCAGTGTGGGTGGACGCCCTAATCAGGTTACACACCCAATGGATATGGGTCCGGCAGATTTATCAAATGTCCGGTAAATTAAAATGTTGCCGGCCAAATGTCCTGTCCACATTTTCCTAATGGAAACCCTGATGTGTGGCATGTGTGTTCCTCCTCACCAGTCCAGTTCCTATCCTTCCAGTGTGTGTGTTCCTCCTCACCAGTCCAGTTCGGTCTCTTTCTGCAGTCCTCTCTGTGTGACTCCCAGTAGGTCCTCCTCCAGCTGTCTGACCCGGTCTGTGGCCTCCTGCAGTCTCCTCCTCACCTCCTCCCTCTCCTCTGACAGGCCCTGAGAGGAGCGTAGCAGCTCCTGCAACCACACCACAGGTAACCTCAGCTGTCAATCACACTGTTAACCAATCACAGCCCCTGTCGGTCAGTCCGATTAGACCAGAGGTGTCAAACTCAATTCCTGGAAGGCTGAGTGTTTTCTGTTTTTTGTCTTTTCCTTTCAATTTGTGTTCAACTAAGACCCAGACAATGAGATGAGGGGAGTTTCTACCTAATCAATAACCTTTACTGATCAATCAAGTAAAATGGAGGGAAATTCTGCAAATGCTTGGCTTTGTATTGAGTTTGACCCTCTCAATCAAAATGCTGTGTGATAACGAATGACGATTGGCAATGTTCTGAAACAAGAGAAAACAATGAGAACCAGTTGGAGTCTATCTATCCAGTATCTTGTACCTGGTCCTGCCAGTGATCTCCCCTGTTGGAACATGTTGAGAAGTAGAGGACATTAAATCACCTACAACACACTGTACCTGACAGACCAGCACGCCTACATAAACACCCCTCTATCACTCAACACGCACACACACGCACTTGTGCATCAGACAGACAGGCACATCACATCCATCAAACATACAGGTGCAGTATATAGATTTGTATTTGTTTTGGGAAACACGTGCACAGTGTCACACCCAGATGTCATGTGTAGTTCAGGTACAGCCCGCTGGCACCCTGGAGGACTGTATGATTTCAACTGCAGCCATTTGGGAGACACTTTAGCAGCGCAAAATACCTTATAAAACATGTTGTCGTAAAATTAGCAGCTGAAAAATATGTACTTACGTTTTCATGGTCCAGCTAAAGGATATTTTCATCAGTGCTGCACTAAAGGGCTATGGTGAATATACTGAAATGTTCTTGTGTACTGCACAAATGAACACGAGTACACACACACACACACCACTTATGTCATAAGAGAAACCCTTGTTGAATGAAGAATCTGACATTAATAAACTATGTACATTTTATTTACATCGATTTAGTACTTCATAAAATGACCAAGTAAGAAATCTCTCAATGCTGACTACCACACACACATTCCTTTTACTATACTTGTGGGGACCAAACAATTGATACCCATTCAAAATCCAATTTTCCCTAACCCTAATTCAAACCCTATACCTAACCCTAATCCTAACCAAACAATTGATACCCATTCAAAATCCTATTTTCCCTAACCCTAATTCAAACCCTACACCTAACCCCTAACCCTAATTCAAACCCTATACCTAACCCCTAACCCAAAGCCTATACCTAACCCCTAACCCTATACCTAACCCCTAAGCCAAACCATATACCTAACCCCTAACCCTATACCTAACCCCTAAGCCTAATTCAAACCCTATACCTAACCCCTAAGCCTAATTCAAACCCTATACCTAACCCCTAACCCAAACCCTATACCTAACCCAAACCCTATACCTAACCCCTAAGCCTAATTCAAACCCTATACCTAACCCCTAACCCTAATTCAAACCCTATACCTAACCCCTAAGCCAAACCCTATACCTAACCCCTAACCCTAATTCACACCCTATACCTAACCCCTAAGCCAAACCCTATACCTAACCCCTAAACCAAACCCTATACCTAACCCCTAAGCCAAACCCTATACCTAACCCCTAAACCTAATTCAAACCCTATACCTAACTCCTAAGCCTAATTCAAACCCTATACCTAACCCCTAAGCCTAATTCAAACCCTATACCCAACCCCTAATTCAAACTATATACCTAACCCTAATTCAAACCCTGTACCTAACCCCTAAACCAAATGCAAACCCTATACCTAACCCCTAACCCTAATTCAAACCCTATACCTAACCCCTAACCCTAATTCAAACTCTATACCTAACCCCTAACCCTAATTCAAACCCTATACCTAATCCCTAACCCTAATTCACACCCTATACCTAACCCCTGAGCCTAATTCAAACCCTATACCTAACCCTAATTCAAACCCTATACCTAACCCCTAACCCTTAACCCTAATTCAAACCCTATACCTAACCCCTAACCCCTAACCCTAATTCAAACCCTATACCTAACCTCTAACCCTAATTCAAACCCTATACCTAACCCCTAACCCTAATTCAAACCCTATACCTAACACCTAACCCTAATTCAAACCCTATACCTAACCCTATACCTAACCCCTAAACCTAAGCCAAACCCTATACCTAACCCCTAACCCTAATTCACACCCTATACCTAACCAATAAACCAAACCCTATACCTAACCCCTAACCCTAATTCCAACCCATACCTAACCCCTAACCCAAACTCTATACCTAACCACTAATTCAAACCCTATACCTAACCCCTAAACCTAATTCAAACCCTATACCTAACCCCTAAACCTAAGCCAAACCCTATACCTAACCCCTAACCCTAATTCACACCCTATACCTAACCCTAATTCAAACCCATACCTAACGCCTAACCCAGACCCTCTACCTAACCCCTAACCCTAATTCACACCCTATACCTAACCCCTAACCCTAATTCACACCCTATACCTAACCCCTAACCCCTAACCCTAATTCAAACCCATACCTAACCCCTAACCCAATACCTAACCCCTAACCATAATTCACACCCTATACCTAACCCCTAACCCTATACCTAACCCCTAACCCTAATTCAAACCCATACCTAACGCCTAACCCAAACCCTATACCTAACCCTAATTCACACACTATACCTAACCCCTAACCCTAATTCAAACCCATACCTATCCCCTAACCCAATACCTAACCCCTAACCATAATTCACACCCTATACCTAACCCCTAACCCTAATTCAAACCCATACCTATCCCCTAACCCAATACCTAACCCCTAACCATAATTCACACCCTATACCTAACCCCTAACCCAAACCCTATACCTAACCCTACATCACACCCTATACCTAACCCCTAACCCTAATTCAAACCCTATACCTAACTAACCCATGAGCCTAAAATAGGGATCAACAAAATGCCCCCACCTGTCCAAATGTTCCTTTTTTTTTTTTTTTACCTCTGGTCCCCATAAGGATACTAAAACACACACACACACACACACACACACACACACACACACACACACACACACACACACACACACACACACACACACACACACACACACTAGGAAAAAGCACCAGGGGGCAGTAAGAGACTGGTTCCATATCATCAACGTTCTCCCCTAAGTTTCCTCCACTCTCCTTCCCTCCTCTCATCCTTCCTGCTTCCCTCCTCTCTCCTTTCATCCTCTCATCCTTCCTGCTTCCCTCCTCTCTCCTTTCGTCCTCTCATCCTCCCTGCTTCCCTCCTTTCATCCTCTCATCCTCCCTGCTTCCATCCTCTCTCCTTCCCTCCTCTCATCCTCCCTGCTTCCCTCCTCTCATCCTCCCTGCTTCCCTCCTCTCTCCTTTCATCCTCTCATCCTCCCTGCTTCCCTCCTTTCATCCTCTCCCTATTTCCTCTAGTTTCAGTGGGTTAAATCTTACTTTGCAGGTTAAGTCACATGGAAATGTTTATTCACTGAACAACACCAAATGGTACTTCAAATAAATTACAAAATTGAAGTCACTCTCAGCAGTTGTAGTAAGATGAGAGAGTGAGAAAGAGAGAAAAAGAGAGAGAAAAAGAGAGAGCGAGACGGCGAGAGAGAGAGCAGTGCCCCTAGTACATTGGCGTGACTGAGTCATGTTACTCCCTAAACTGGGCAGGGCCTTCCTTCACCCAGGCGGGTTTGCAGACAACCGTCTCTCATTCCACACGCATTTTAAAACAAGTTACAAGTGGGTGGCATTGTGAGTGTGTGTGTCAGTGGGATTGAGTGTGTGTCTGTATGGGTGAATTAGAATGTGTGTGTGGGGGAGGAGGAGTGGTCTGTGTGTATGTGTGTGGCCTTGACGTCATATTTGTTCACTCTGTGGTTGAGATGGCATTGCCCTGATGCCAGATGCCTGGGAGACCGTTGTCAGTTAGCGTCCTGGACCAGTGAGTCAGCTCGTTAAAAAGGGACAGAGAGACAGGCACACACACAAGAAACAAACAAAAAAATATGACACACTGTGCAAACACAATGCACACACACTCCTTTGTGTGTTCAACCATGGACACAGATCATTCATAAACTTCATTAACGTTGATGTTTTGAACCTGTGATCACTGAATAGGAACTGGCACTCAGGTCTCTCTTCTGCTCCCTCGCTCTGTACAGTCTCCTGTGCTACGTATTTCTCTCTCCCCTCCCTCACCTGGTTGTGTGTGCGTAGCAGGCTGCAGGTCTCTCTCCCCTCCCTCACCTGGTTGTGTGTGCATAGCAGGCTGCAGGTCTCTCTCCCCTCCCTCACCTGGTTGTGTGTGCGTAGCAGGCTGCAGGTCTCTCTCCTTCACCTGGTTGTGTGTGCATAGCAGGCTGCTGGTCTCTCTCCCCTCCCTCACCTGGTTGTGTGTACGTAGCAGGCTGCACGTCTCTCTCCCCTCCCTCACCTGGTTGTGTGTGTGTAGCAGGCTGCAGGTCTCTCTCTCTCCCTCACCTGGTTGTGTGTGTGTAGCAGGCTGCAGGTCTCTCTCCCTCACCTGGTTGTGTGTACGTAGCAGGCTGCAGGTCTCTCTCCCTCCCTCACCTGGTTGTGTGTGCGTAGCAGGCTGCAGGTCTCTCTCCCTCACCTGGTTGTGTGTGCGTAGCAGGCTGCAGGTCTCTCTCTCTCTCTCTCACCTGGTTGTGTGTGCGTAGCAGGCTGCAGGTCTCTCTCCCCCCCTCACCTGGTTGTGTGTGCGTAGCAGGCTGCAGGTCTCTCTCCCCTCCCTCACCTGGTTGTGTGTGCGTAGCAGGCTGCAGGTCTCTCTCCCCTCCCTCACCTGGTTGTGTGTGCGTAGCAGGCTGCAGGTCTCTCTCTCTCACCTGGTTGTGTGTGCATAGCAGGCTGCAGGTCTCTCTCCCCTCCCTCACCTGGTTCTGTGTGCGTAGCAGGCTGCAGGTCTCTCTCCCTCACCTGGTTGTGTGTGCATAGCAGGCTGCAGGTCTCTCTCCCTCCCTCACCTGGTTGTGTGTGCGTAGCAGGCTGCAGGTCTCTCTCCCCTCCCTCACCTGGTTGTGTGTGCGTAGCAGGCTGCAGGTCTCTCTCCCTCACCTGGTTGTGTGTGCGTAGCAGGCTGCAAGTCTCTCTCCCCTCCCTCACCTAGTTGTGTGTACGTAGCAGGCTGCAGGTCTCTCTCCCCTCCCTCACCTGGTTGTGTGTGCGTAGCAGGCTGCAGGTCTCCCTCTCCTGCTCTCTCTCTCTGTGCAGCCTCCTGTGCTCCTCCTGCAGCTGCTGCTTCTCCTCTTGCAGGTGGTGCATGGTCTTCAACAGCTCCCTGCGCTCCTGCTGAGCCTCCTCTACACGCTGCTTCTCACCAGAGGATAGAAGAGGAGACATTTAGACGGCTATACTGTATCTGTGTGTGTGTGTGTGTGTGTGTGTGTGTTTGTGTGTGTGTGTGTGTGTACCTCCAGCACACTGCTCTTGGTAGTCACCACCAGAATGTCTGAGTTGCTGTCATCCTCGGTAACGGTAAGACAGTCCTCGGTGGGCGTGGCCGGGCGGAACAGGAAAGGTGTGCTGGCGCCTCTGATGTCACCCGTGTGTGTGACGTAACAGAACTGATAAAACTCCCCGTCACTCTTGGGAACATAGTACCCTGCAAAGGGGGAGAACAAGTTGGAAAAAGTTAGGAAGGGCCTGGCATTTTGAGACCGTATCGTCAGGTGAATTGGTTGCGTTTATTTCGTCTAGAGTATTCATAAAGAGTATCAGAGTAGGACAGGGATGGGCATTTGGAATGATTTAACTATTAGAATAATATCATGACTTTTTCCTGGATATCCAGATTGAAACATGTATTTTGACTAAGATTATTATTTTAAAAAATTATACTTCAATGGAGACTTGCTCACTGGACTCTGGAGGAAGCTGGTGAACTACACTCTACTTGCTTCAGCAGAAGTTGGTGGAGGGGCGGGAAAGGAGGAGCAGGGGCCGGTGTGTGTGACCAGGTGCCCAACTTTGGTTTTAGAAGTGGGTGGGACATAATTATATATATTTTTTGGACCAGTCGGATAAACACTCCAAAGCCTATCCGACTGCTCGGAGGCATCCTCATGGTCCTAAAGCACACTGTTGCCTCATTTTGTATCACATTCTCAATAATAAAACTGAGGTGGGGGGCAAAATGTTGACTACATCAAATTGTTGTAAAGTAGCTAGCTTGCTACAGTAGACAGTTAAGTTAGCCAGCTAGCGAGCTAAAGTAGCAATGCTAACTGAGTCTTTTTTGCTGCGCTCCTCATCCTTGTCTACAACAACAGCCTACCTGTTGGTTGATCATTGTATCCTGCTTCTTCTCATTTAGCCAACCTGAATTCTGTCATTTTAATTCCATTTTGCATTGACTAAAATCTTTATCTTCCCATGAAGCCTCTGACTGTAATGCCTTGACCGAAAACAACGACAAACTACAGGTGTGAAACGGGTGTGTAGGGTAATGGTGCGTCCTTTTTTAAAATGGGGCACCCTCGTAAAAATGTCATTAAACTGTTGTTTTATTAAACTGTTAAATCTAATTGTCTATCCTTATAGGCTATTTAGCAATGTCACGTAATCATTTAATTTAATTTCAGACAAAGCCTTTTCATTGTTAAAATAGGCTACTCTCTCAAGTAACCGAATAACCACGTCCGTTCAGATATTCGAATAACCGTGCCCATCCCTTAGAAGAAGTGCTGATCTAGGATCTGGTCCCCACATGCCCATATCATCATATGCATTATGATCTAAAAATGCAAAAATGAACCATAGATCAGCACTCTGAGAGGCACTGTGAATCCTGACTGTCTAAATCCAATGTATATAAAATCACTCATCTTCTACTCATAGTAAACACATCATTCAATTAGAGTAAAAGTCCAGTACTTCAACTGTACTGTATGAGGTAAAGATCACTGTCAGTGATATAAACACATGCAGAAGTCACAGAGTTCCACTGACACCACAGAGACCGTGTCAGCCCCTGTAAAACCAGATCACCGGCCCTCCATGTAGTGTGTGTGTAATATCCCTACACACACAGAGACAGAGACAGAGAGAGAGACAGAGAGACAGAGAGAGACAGAGACAGAGAGAGAGAGAGAGAGAGAGAGAGAGAGAGAGAGAGAGAGAGAGAGAGAGAGAGGAGAGAGAGAGAGAGAGAGAGAGAGACAGAGACAGAGACAGAGAGAGAGAGAGAGAGGTGTTCAAGTCTCTGACCACGGTTGCGGTTGTATTCCATCAATAAAATAAGGTAGCTGGTTTAATATAGGGACTGTTAAATCATGAGGTTACTTTTGTATACCACAGTCCTTCCCATGCTCGGTGTGTGTGTATGTACGTTCCTAAGTAAGTGTGTGTGTGTACCTTGGAACACCACAGCCCTGTGTACGGTGCTTCCAGGTTGGTAGTCTTGCGGCATGGGAGACCACAGGAAAGTGTAGTAATCCCTCGCTGTGTTCCAACCCACCTACAGACCCAACGCAGGAGGACAAGCTACAGCTAAAACATACACACTGGCATATTGTTCTCACACCAACACAGGACACACAGCAAGACTAGGATCTCACAAATACCTGTTACGTACCTTGTTAATCATAATACAAAAGAGTGGTATTGCCCAAAGCAAGATCAACAAGTTGAACAGCCCAGCAGCCGAAAAGTGAAACGTACACTACCGGTCAAAAGTTTGAACACCTACTCATACAGAGGTTTTTCTTTATTTTGACTATCTTCTACATTGTAGAATAATAGTGAAAGACATCAAAACTATGAAATAACACATATGAAATCATGTAGTAACCCAAAAAGTGTTAAACAAATCAATACATATAATTTATGGCCTCCCGGGTGGCGCAGTGGTTAAGGGCGCTGTACTGCAGCGCCAGCTGTGCCATCAGAGTCCCTGGGTTCGCGCCCAGGCTCTGCCGTAACCGGCCGCGACCGGGAGGTCTGTGGGGCGACGCACGGGTTAGGGAGGGCTTGGTCGGTAGGGGTGTCCTTGTCTCATCGCGCACCAGCGACTGTGGCGGGCTGGGCGCAGTGTGCGCTAACCAAGGTCGCCAGGTGCACGGTGTTTCCTCCGGCGCATTGGTGCGGCTGGCTTCCGGGTTGGATGCACGCTGTGTTAAGAAGCAGTGCGGCTTGGTTGGGTTGTGTATCAGAGGACGCATGACTTTCAACCTTCATCTCTCCCGAGCCCGTACGGGAGTTGTAGCGATGAGACAAGATAGTAGCTACTACAACAATTGGATACCACGCAAATTGGGGAGAAAAAGGGGTCAAATTCAAAAAAACAAAAAATTATAATATATATATATTTTATATTTGAGTCTTCAAATTGCCACCCTTTGAATGCACATTCTTGGCATTCCTTCAACCAGCTTCACCTGGAATGCTTTTCCAACAGTCTTGAAGGAGTTCCCACATATGCTGAGCACTTGTTGGCTGCTTTTCCTTCACTCTGCGGTCCGACTCATCCCAAACCATATCAATTTGGTTGAGGTCGGAGGAATGTGGAGGCCAGGTCATCTGATGCAGCACTCCATCACTCTCCTTCTTGGTAAAATAGCCCTTCACACCGCCTGGAGGTGTGCTGGGTCAATGTTCTGTTGAAAAACAAATGATTGTCCCACTAAGCGCAAACCAGATGGGATGGCGTATCGCTGCAGAATTCTGTGGTAGCCATGCTGGTTAAATGTGCCTTGAATACTAAATAAATCACAGACAGTGTGACCAGCAAAGCACCCCCACACCATAACACCTCCTCCATGCTTCAAGGTGGGAACCACACATGTAGAGATCATCCGCTCACCTACTCTGCGTCTCACAAAGTCACAGCAGTTGGAACAAAAAAAATCTCACATTTTGACTCCAGACCTAAGGACAAATTTCCACCAGTCTAATGTCCATTGCTCGTGTTTCTTGGCCCAAGCAAGTCTGTTTTTATTATTGGTGTCCTTTAGTAGTGGTTTCTTTGCAGTAATTTGACTGTGAAGGCCTGATTCACACAGTCTCCTCCTTGTTTGGGCTGCCATTTCTGAGGTTGGTAACTAATGAAGTTATCCTCTGCAGCAGAGGTAATTCTGGGTCTTCCATTCCTGTGGCGGTCCTCATGAGAGCCAGTTTCATCATAGCGCTTGATGATTTTTGCGACTGCACTTGAAGACACTTTAAAAGTTCTTGAAATGTTCCGGATTGACTGACCTTCATGTCTTAAAGTCATGATGGACTGTCGTTTTTCATTACTTATTTTAGCTGTTCTTGCCATAATATGGACTTGGTATTTTACCAAATAGGGCATTCTTCTGTACACCCATACCTTGTCACAACTCAACTGATTGGCTCAAACGCATTAAGAAGGAAAGAAATTCCACAAATGAACTTTTAAGGCATACCTGTTAATTGAAATGCATTCCAGGTGACTACCTCATGAAGCTGGTTGAGAAAATGCCAAGCATGTGCAAAGCTGTCATCAAGGCAAAGGGTGTCTATTTGTTTCACCCTTTTTGGTTACTACATTATTCCATGTGTGTTATTTCATAGTTTTGATGTCTTCACTATTATTCTAATACGTAGGCAATAGACAAAATATAGAAAAACCCTTGAATGAAATGGTGTTCTAAAACTTTTCACCCGTATTGTATTTCACAGCCGAATTGTGATTGGCTTTCTAAGTTGAAGATGGGTTTGTTTCACATCATGCACACCAGTCCAATTCTCATTCTCATGTAACAGTAGGCTAAACAAAAATAATGTACCACAAACAATTACAGGGATGGAAACATTTATTTGAAACCACAAACCCTTCCTCACTCCTTGCCAGTTCTCCCCTCTCTCCTTGGAGAGGCTGGGAGGAGGTGTGTGTGTGTAAGTGCTGACAGAGGGGAGCAGCAGAGCCTAGTTTAAACGGAAGAAGATACAGAAGAGAAAGAGGTTCTAATTTTACACATACTTCTAAATGGTGGGAGAGAGATGTAATCATATCAATGTCGCCCCGTCACTTGAGGAGCGCATTTTCACATTCCTCGACAACGAGACACTTGCGTTCAGTCTGCATTGTCAATGCAGCACATGCAACAATGTTGATGACAACGATGCTTTTCTTCTTAATATAAATCCACTAGTGTTCTATAAATTACACTATAATTTTGTGTTTCTTACATCAGCAAACAGCAATTTGTTTTTTCTTAGCAAATTGGGCCTAAATCTAAGGCTAATTTCTAGCGAGCTAATAAATGAACTGGGTCAGAGCAAACATAACAAGCTATACAGCCTGATAATACCAGTGATGGTGTAGACCTACAGCTGAATGTTTTTTGTGCAACAGTATCTTCTAAATCAAAGAGGAATACACAAAGCAAGAATGTTAGCTATAAAGTTGCTAAGAGAAAACATTAAATGTAGCCAAAGATTATAGGGTCCCCTAGGAAACACTTGCCAACACTTTGGTTCCTACCCTGTCACAATAACACCTCCCTAGCATTTTAATTTGTTGTCATGTCAAACACCGTATTCAAAAGTGCCCACTATTATATTCTAACTATAGAATTAGAATAATAGTTATATTTCCATGATTCCAACAGTTCACCCAAGTGTTTTGCTCTAAACCACAAGTCAAACTGCAACATTTGGTAAATAAATAAGGCCTAGATTGTTTGCCCATATCGTGGACTCTACATGGCAGTGTGGAAATTCTCTCAAATGAGTACAGGAAGTGCACAAATGTATGAAAATGCTGAATTTTTGTGGGGATGACTTGAACGGTATAAAACATTCAGAATTGAGAAAGACCAATTGAAATACATTAGAATGTATGTGCTGCTACCCTATGATCACACTACTCATAAAGCACATTTAGAACTTATATTATTCAAAAACAAAAAGCATCGACAAATACAGTCAACAACAAATGAAATACTGTGATATGATATTTTGGCCATAGTCGCCCAGCCCTACCTCGATGACAACATCCACTATTAATGAAATAACAATGTTCGGAGTGATGATTATTGTTAGTTTGATGACAATGTTCTGTGCGAGGGTGATCGTGTTTTTAGTATGTTGACAGTAATTGGTGTGATATTATAAAGTAGAGTAATAGTAGGGCCTGCATGTAGGGCCTACTCAGAATGCAGGTGAAATTCCATGTGATAATAATAAATATCTAACTCTATTCAGGTGAGAACATTATTTATACCCAAGTGTGTGTGTGTGTGTGTGTGTGTGTGTCTGTTTGTCTGTCAGTCAGTCTTTCTGTCTTTCTGTCTCTGTGTCTGTCTGTGTGTCTGTCTGTGTTAGTCTAAGTCTGAGTTTCCCAAACTCGGTCCTCTGGACCAGAAAATATCCCCCAGCAACACCTATCTGTTCTCCCTGCCTTCTCCCACCTCCCTCTGCACATTGAATAACCACACCACAGCTACTGGAAACATCTCTGTAGAAGGAAATAGGCCAGGATTTCCCAAACTCGGAACTCGCGACCCCAAGGGGTGCACGTTTTGGTTTTCCCCCTAGCACTACACAGCTGATTCAAATAATCAACTAAACATCAAGCTTTGGTGTTAGGGAAAAACTAAATGTGAACCCTTTGGGGTCCAGAGGATCGCGTTTGTGAAACGCTGGTCTACGGGGAGGTTTAAACACATAAATTATTTGCTAATTGTATAGTGGAGGGTTGCAGGTGACTGGAGTTTGGTTTGGAGTGTTCAGACTCAGGAGTGATGTTATAAAATAACCACAGATGAAGCTGCCATCCATCACGAATTAGAGGGGTATGCACATGGTCCGATGACACGTTAATTACACTCTTACTGCACGGGTTTCTCCCAGCTACATGCCACAACTCCACTACCTCCTGAATCAGGGGCTTTTCCAGAGGTGTGTGTTTTAAATCTTAAGAGTTGATACAAGTCCATTTAAGCTTCTAATTGCATTAGAAGAAAATAGGTCTTAAAACTTCAATCTCATTCCAATCTTACTTTGTTTGATATATGGATAAGTGTGATAAGTGTAGGAATATTATCATGGTATCATCAAGGCCTTGTGATGCCAATCCCAGGTTTTAGAAGACAGTATTAATGACAGTATACAGCCAGTAGGGGGAGCCTGTACCTAACCTACATATTTTGTGTCAGAGAGCCTCAGGGTGTCTGTGTGTGTGTCAAGGGTAATGTGAGTAAGTGCCCAAGCAGCTGTGCTAGATGTATGTGTCTGGAGCTCTCTCAGTAGTGCAATCACACACACACACAGCGAGAGCTGGGGAGGATGGGGGGAGGGGTAGTGTCATGGCACAAGAGAAAAGCATTAGAAGATAAAAGTGTGAGAAGGGTGAAAAGGGAGGGAGGAGTGTTGGGTTGAAAAACTGACATTTTTTAATAATTCCTCCTGTGGCTGAGTTTCACTCTTTCATGCCACGCTTTTCATGGGAAAAGCCTACCACCTCTAGCTGCGGAAATACACAGCTCTTTATCACACTCCCAACGCTTCACCATGAAACAGTTTTCATTAGTGCAGACTAACCATCTACATTTTCCAATCTACATTTTCCAAATAAACCCACCATCTTTATTCCTTTTTAATTGAGCTGGGTGGATTTGAAGTAACTTCTTAAAAGATGATAAATGTTTGCTTTTTGTCTTTACGAGACATTAAGCTTCCTCGTTCACATTTCCTGTTAATTCAGTGTGAAATTTGATGGCCCTGATGAAAGAGGAGATATATAGAGAGAGGGGGAGGGAGGGGGAAACAAGAGAAGGAGAGGTGGAAGAGAGAAAGTGAGAGATGGAAAGAGAGAGAAAGAAATAAGGATGTGTGTGTGTGTGTGTGTGTGTGTGTGTGTGTGTGTGTGTGTGTGGGGTTGCAATGAAAAATAAAGATCTGGTTAGACCAGAGAGACCGACCAGACAATACTCCCCAGCAACATCTATCTGTTCTCCCTGCCTCCTCCCACCTCCCTCTGCACATTGAATAACCACACCACAGCTACTGGAAACATCTCTGTAGAAGGAAATAGGCCAGGATTTCCCAAACTCAGAACTCGCGACCCCAAGGGGTGCACGTTTTGGTTTTTGCCCTAGCACTACACAGCTGATTCAAATAACCATCTAAATCATCAAGCTTTGATCATTTGAATCAGCTGTGTAGTGTAAGGGCAAAAACCAAAACACTGAAATAGAGAAGAGAATCAGGTTGATGAGAATCAGGCCAATCTTCTAGTTGGAGACACGACCAGGCCTAACGGCCAATCTTCTCGTTGGAGACACGACGAGGCCTAACGGCCAATCTTCTCGTTGGAGACACGACGAGGCCTAACGGCCAATCTTCTCGTTGGAGGCACGACGAGGCGTGACGGCCAATCTTCTAGTTGGAGACACGACCAGGCCTAACGGCCAATCTTCTAGTTGGAGACACGACCAGGCCTAACGGCCAATCTTCTAGTTGGAGACACGACCAGGCCTAACGGCCAATCTTCTAGTTGGAGACACGACCAGGCCTAACGGCCAATCTTCTAGTTGGAGACACGACGAGGCCTAACGGCCAATCTTCTCGTTGGAGGCACGACGAGGCGTGACGGCCAATCTTCTAGTTGGAGACACGACCAGGCCTAACGGCCAATCTTCTAGTTGGAGACACGACCAGGCCTAACGGCCAATCTTCTAGTTGGAGACACGACCAGGCCTAACGGCCAATCTTCTAGTTGGAGACACGACCAGGCCTAACGGCCAATCTTCTAGTTGGAGACACGACCAGGCCTAACGGCCAATCTTCTAGTTGGAGACACATGACGAGGCCTAACGGCCAATCTTCTAGTTGGAGACACGACGAGGCCTAATGGCCAATCTTCTCGTTGGAGGCACGACGAGGCGTGACGGCCAATCTTCTAGTTGGAGGCACGACGAGGCCTGACGGCCAATCTTCTAGTTGGAGGCACGACGAGGCCTGACGGCCAATCTTCTAGTTGGAGACACATGACGAGGCCTAATGGCCAATCTTCTCGTTGGAGACACGACGAGGCCTAACGGCCAATCTTCTCGTTGGAGACACGACGAGGCCTAATGGCCAATCTTCTCGTTGGAGGCACGACGAGGCGTGACGGCCAATCTTCTAGTTGGAGACACGACCAGGCCTAACGGCCAATCTTCTAGTTGGAGACACGACCAGGCCTAACGGCCAATCTTCTAGTTGGAGACACGACCAGGCCTAACGGCCAATCTTCTAGTTGGAGACACGACCAGGCCTAACGGCCAATCTTCTAGTTGGAGACACGACCAGGCCTAACGGCCAATCTTCTAGTTGGAGACACATGACGAGGCCTAACGGCCAATCTTCTAGTTGGAGACACGACGAGGCCTAGCGGCCAATCTTCTAGTTGGAGGCACGACGAGGCCTGACGGCCAATCTTCTAGTTGGAGGCACGACGAGGCCTAACGGCCAATCTTCTAGTTGGAGGGTCATGAGGCTACATTTAGGCCCAGTGACGACTGCATAGGATGACTGCATAGCGTCTTATGAATCAATGCTCTATACAGTGTGAGAAGTACTGATGCAGAGCTAAGGGAGATCTAGTGTCGCTCACCCAGTCTTTGGGTGGGGTGTAGCTTAAAGATGCCCACCGGTCGTTGGGGGGTGGGTTGTAAATAGGGTAGGGTGTACCTTAAAGATGCCCACCAGTCTTTGGAGTGGGGAGTGATGTAGGATGTGTGTGTTTGTGTTACCTTAAATATTCCCACCCAGTCTTTGGGGTTGGGGGTGATGTACGAGGTGAGGGTGTAGCAACACTCCAGTGCCTCCTGGGGCAGGAAGCTCTTCCCAACGTTTTGGAAGATGACATGGGCAAAGTTTGATGTTTCCATGACGCCGATGACACTGCTGGGCAAAGAGCCCACCACCTGGAACGATGACATCATATCCTGTTTGTCACTTCATTTGTCCGAACTGCAGGGAAAATTTGTAATAGAGAGAATTTGGGAAAGAATATAGGGAAGGGATATGAAAACATTTCTGATTGGGCATGCATATCCCCCCCCCCTCACACACACACATCATATTGACATTTTACCCACTGACATGTAACATGGAAGAATTCCAAGCCTGCCTAAACATGTTAAAATAACGACATGATGGCAAACAGACTGCATGAGATCATGTCAAATAAAAACCACAATATAGGCTTCCAAAAGCTGAAGCGAGTGATCGCCCAAACAAGGACAGCCAAATGTAACACAGCCAGCACAGGTCTCATTTACCACAGGCGAACGGGGAGTTGCTAACTATAGCTAGGTAGCGAGCTAATATTCCCTTGGCATTTTCCAAGAGCCTGTATCTGACACAAACACGCTTAAGATGATTAGCTAGATAGCTATAATGTTCGCATATATAACGTTGCCCTAACGTAACTATCATGTTCATTGAAAAGTGGATCGATTAAGATCTCCGCATTAACCTTCAAGGGCCTTGTAGCTAACTAACGTCACGTTGGCTAACGGATCTGACAACAAACTAGCTTATATTGTTAGCTAGCTAGCAATAATCTCAGTGTTAGCTATAGCTATACGTCTTGCTAGTAGGCCAAATCCCCTAGCAATATGACAATCACAGATATTTATTCCGCTTGAATCGATTCATTACCTGTCTTACGAATCCAAACTGCGACAAATTGTGTTTTGAAAGCCAAATGTGTCAGTCCAAACGCGGTTGTGGAAATATCTTCAACCCCCGTTGTCAAAGCATTGAAGATGCTGATGCTTTTCCTGAAATGTGAAAACTGATGGTGTCACTTCCGGGATGGGTTGGTGGCGGTGCTGAGGAGAGAGATTCCATTTCCACCACGCGCAAATTCCAATGAGGTGATGCCGCAAAACAATATATTTGCAAGTATAAACCAATAAAGCAATTAATGAATATACAGTAGCTATCTCTGGCAAATGTCAGGTTATTTGCCCAGTTGCTGCATCTTGCACTGGGAATAGAGCGAAACGTATACAACACAGAGTGATGATGGAGTGAGTCGCTGGGGGTTCTAGGGGGCGGCGGGTAGCCTAGTGGTTCGCGCGAATCCCTGAGTTGACAAATCTGTCGTTCTGCCTCTGAACAAGGCAGTTAATCCACTACCTAGGCCGTCATTGTAAATAAGAATTAGGGTCCATCAGGTTTAGCTAAAATGCAAAAAAATGTGAAGTCAATTTGATAAAGCTGTAATCTTAATAGACGTGACCCTGTAAACGCCCAGGTCAAGGAGAAATAAGCATGGCTGCCTTGTCAGGTCAAGGAGAAATAAGCATGGCTGCCTTGTTCAGAGAGTGTCGGAATCTATTGCAAAGGTGCAATACTCTTGTCGACCTGGATCTCGGTAACGTGTTTACATGTTTTTCTATTTTCCACCATCTTTTTCCCGGTGTGCATGTACATAATAGATCAAAATGGCTGTTTTTCTGCAAATCTTCTGAACAGTTGGTTACCCACTGTGTTTTTGTTTTATCTTTATTTAACTAGGCAAGTCAGTTAAGGACAAATTCTTGTTTACAATGACGGCCTACCCAGCCAAACCCTGCCCTAACCCGGACGACCCCAGACGACCCCAGACGAAGCTGGGCCAATTGTGCACCGCCCTTGGAACTCCTAATCACAGCCAATTGTGATAGTAGTGTAGTGATGCCTCTAGCACTGAGATGCAGTGCCTTAGACCGCTGCGCAACTCTAGAGCCCATACAATTTCCTCCCAAGTTGTTGTTAACGAAATATGAACATTTTAACTATGAACTGATTGCTTGTAACAATGGACATGGCTATACGCTCATCTCTCACATCCCTATCCGTCAATTCTTTAAAATCATGTTTCCTTCACTCTTCATGTGACCAACTGGATGGAACACAACGTTATTCGTGGCTGGAGTAACTACCAGCATGCCTGCACAAGCCTGATCATTTTAATTAATGACAAGGCTCCCCTAGGACGGTGAACTCAGTCAGCGTCTCAATTTACTGTTGACAGTTATAATAGTAGACTACACAAGGTGCAATTTCGAAATTTGGTTGGTCACATGGTTGGTTTAAATTTTATTGGTCACATGCATGTGATTAGCAGATGTTATTGCGGGTGTAGCGAAATGCTTGTGCTTCTAGCTCCGAAAGTGCAGTAATATCTAACAAGTAATGTCTAACAAACAACACAAGATATACCCAATACACACAAATCTAAGTAGGAATGAATTTAGACTATATACATATGGACGAGTGACTTCAGAGCGGAACGGCTAAGATATAGTATAGAAAACAGTATATACATATGAGATGAGTATGCCAGATATGTAAACATTAAGTGACTAGTGTTCCATTTCTTAAAGGGGCCAGTGATTTCTAGACTATGCCTAAAGGCAGCAGCCTCTAATGTGCTAGTTGATGGCTGTTTAACAGTCTGATGGCCTTGAGATAGAAGCTGTTTTTCACCCTCTTGATCCCAGCTTTGATGCACAGTTAGTGTTATGTCATAGCCCAAGAATGTACTTTAATTAAGGAGTGTCCTATCGTTACTCTTTAAGGTCCAAGGACCGTATGTTGTTTTCAGAGGTAGGCTTGCATCTAAACGTTAATTGATTCTCAATTGTAAAACTGTTCTAGAAACATAAACCCTTTTACTTTCATAGCACATCAAAATATTTTAACTAATGCAAAATCTACTGACTGTACACTTTTAACCGGCTTCATCACAGTTGCAGCCAACAGTATTTTTCAGCTACAACATGTTTCTGGTGGCCTTTTTCCTTTACACACAGGTGTTCGGAGCATGCTAGATAGCTAATTAGCACAGGTGGTCGCCTGTCTTCCATAAACACACTGTAATATGGACATATAACCATGTGGGAACACTAACCCTAACCCATTTAGTGTCTATGAATGGGGTAGTTATGTCAATCACTGACAGTCACTCAATTAGCCCATGTCAGCTTTTTAGATTGGTAAATTAATCGAGCCAGCTATAAACTTGTAGTAATCATTGTTGAATTACCGACCAGAGGGCCCCCATTGATTTTGTAAGTCAGCGCAAAATTTAGCTTAGGGCCCCCAAAAGGCTAGGGCCGGCTGTGGATGTGGGTATGCAGACCTGTGAGCCATTGCGGCTCACAGGTCTGATTGGCTCACATCCCAATCCCTGTAGTAGGGGATTCTTCATGTTCTGAATTGTTCAGTGGGGTCTTTCTCTAACATACACTATTTGTACAAAAGTATGTGGACACCCCTTCAAATGACTGGATTC
Organism: Oncorhynchus kisutch; assembly: GCF_002021735.2. Classification (NCBI taxonomy): domain Eukaryota; kingdom Metazoa; phylum Chordata; class Actinopteri; order Salmoniformes; family Salmonidae; genus Oncorhynchus; species Oncorhynchus kisutch. Next base: position 17,130,184 of record NC_034190.2, read on the forward strand.
AGCTATTTCAGCCACACCCATTGCTGACCGGTGTATAAAATCGAGCACACAGCCATGCAATCGCCATAGACAAACATTGGCAGTAGAATGGCCGTACTGAAGAGCTCAGTGACTTTCAACGTGGCACCGTCATAGGATGCCACCTTTCCAACAAGTGAGTTTGTCAAATGTCTGCCCTGCTAGAGCTGCCCTGGTCAACTGTAACTGCTATTTTCGTGAAGTGGAAACGTCTAGGAGCAACAACTGTTCAGCCGCAAAGTGGTAGGCCACACAAGCTCACAGATTGGGACCACCGAGTACTGAAGCACGTAGTGCGTAGAAATAGTCTGTCCTCGGTTGCAACCCTCACAACTGAGTTCCAAACTGCCTCTGGAAGCAACGTCAGCACAATCATTTCATTGAGTGTTTCATGAAATGGGTTTCTATGGCCGAGCAGCCGCACACCAGCCTAAGATCACCATGTGCAATGCCAAACGTCGGCTGGAGTGGTGTAAAGCTCGCCAACATTGGACTACGAAGCAGTGGAAACACGTTATCTGGAGTTATGAATCACTCTTCACCATCTGTCAGTCCGACGGACGAGTCTGGGTTTGGCAGATGCCAGGAGGACGCTACCTGCCCCAATGCATAGTGCCAACTGTAAAGTTTGGTGGAGGAGGAATAATGGTCTGGGGCTGTTTTTCATGGTTAGGGCTAGGCCCCTTAGTTCCAGTGAAGGGAAATCTTAACGCTACAGCATACAATGACAGCATACAACTTTGTGGCAACAGTTAGAGGGAAGACCCTTTCCTGGGTGACTTCCGGCGCCGACAGAGATGGCCGCCTCGTTCGCATTCCTAGGAAACTATCCAGTAGTTTGTTTTGTTTTTTGATTTTTTTAGGTGTTATTTATTACATTAGTACCCCAGGTAATCTTAGGTTTTATTACGTACAGTCAGGAGGAACTACTGAATATAAGAGCAACGTCAACTCACCATCATTACGACCAGGAATACGACTTTCCCAAAGCGGATCCTGTGTTTTGCCCACCACCCTGGACAATGGATTGGATCCCAGCCGGCGAACCAATACACAACGACGCCATAAAAGGGGCAGACGAAGCGGTCTTCTGGTCAGGCTCCGGAGACGGGCACATCGCACACCACTCCCTAGCATACCACTCGCCAATGTCCAGTCTCTTGGCAACAAGGTTGATGAAATCCGAGCAAGGATAGCATTCAAGAGAGACATAAGAGACTGTAACGTTCTTTGCTTCATGGAAACATGGCTCACTCAAGACATGCTATCGGAGTCGGTACAGCCAGCTGGTTTCTTCACGCATCGCGCCGACAGAAGCAAGCATCTTTCTGGTAAGAAGAGGGGTGGGGGGATAAGCTTATGATTAACGAGACGTGGTGTGATCATAACAACACACAGGAACTCAAGTCCTTCTGTTCACCTGACTTAGAATTCCTCACAATTTTATTTTTTAAATATTTTTTTTTTATTTTTTATATTTTTTCACCTTTATTTAACCAGGTAGGCTAGTTGAGAACACCTTTATTTAACCAGGTAGGCTAGTTGAGAACACCTTTATTTAACCAGGTAGGCTAGTTGAGAACACCTTTATTTAACCAGGTAGGCTAGTTGAGAACACCTTTATTTAACCAGGTAGGCTAGTTGAGAACACCTTTATTTAACCAGGTAGGCTAGTTGAGAACACCTTTATTTAACCAGGTAGGCTAGTTGAGAACAAGTTCTCATTTACAACTGCGACCTGGCCAAGATAAAGCATAGCAGTGTGAGCAGACAACAAAGAGTTACACATGGAGTAAACAATTAACAAGTCAATAACACAGTAGAAAACAAAGGGGGAGTCTATATACAATGTGTGCAAAAGGCATGAGGTAGGCAAATAATTACAATTTTGCAGATTAACACTGGAGTGATGAATGATCAGATGGTCATGTACAGGTAGAGATATTGGTGTGCAAAAGAGCAGAAAAGTAAATAAATAAAAACAGTATGGGGATGAGGTAGGTGAAAAAGGGTGGGCTATTTACCAATAGACTATGTACAGCTGCAGCGATCGGTTAGCTGCTCAGATAGCAGATGTTTGAAGTTGGTGAAGGAGATAAAAGTCTCCAACTTCAGCCATTTTTGCAATTCGTTCCAGTCACAGGCAGCAGAGTACTGGAACGAAAGGCGGCCAAATGAGGTGTTGGCTTTAGGGATGATCAGTGAGATACACCTGCTGGAGCGCGTGCTACGGATGGGTGTTGCCATCGTGATCGGTGAGCTGAGATAAGGCGGAGCTTTACCTAGCATGGACTTGTAGATGACCTGGAGCCAGTGGGTCTGGCGACGAATATGTAGCGAGGGCCAGCCGACTAGAGCATACAAGTCGCAGTGGTGGGTGGTATAAGGTGCTTTAGTGACAAAACGGATGGCACTGTAATAGACTGCATCCAGTTTGCTGAGTAGAGTGTTGGAAGCCATTTTGTAGATGACATCGCCGAAGTCGAGGATCGGTAGGATAGTCAGTTTTACTAGGGTAAGCTTGGCGGCGTGAGTGAAGGAGGCTTTGTTGCAGAATAGAAAGCCGACTCTTGATTTGATTTTCGATTGGAGATGTCTGATATGAGTCTGGAAGGAGAGTTTGCAGTCTAGCCAGACACCTAGGTACTTATAGACGTCCACATATTCTAGGTCGGAACCATCCAGGGTGGTGATGCTAGTCGGGCGTGCGGGTGCAGGCAGCGACCGGTTGAAAAGCATGCATTTGGTTTTTACTAGCGTTTAAGAGCAGTTGGAGGCCACGGAAGGAGTGTTGTATGGCCTTGAAGCTTGTTTGGAGGTTAGATAGCACAGTTTCCAAAGACGGGCCGAAAGTATATAGAATGGTGTCGTCTGCGTAGAGGTGGATCAGGGAGTCGCCCGCAGCAAGAGCAACATCATTGATATACACAGAGAAAAGAGTCGGCCCGCATTATCTACCAAGAGAATTCTCTTAGATTATAATCACAGCCGCATATATTCCTCCCCTCAAGCAGACACATCGATGGCCCTGAACAAACTTTATTTGACTCTATGTAAACTGGAAACCTTATATCCTGAGGCTGCATTCATTGTAGCTGGGGATTTTAACAAGGCTAATCTGAAAACAAGACTCCCTAAATTCTATCAGCATATCGATTGTGCTACCAGGGCTGGTAAAACCCTGCATCATTGTTATTCTAACTTCCGCGACGCATAGGCCCTCCCCCGCCCTCCTTTCAGAAAAGCTGACCACGACTTCATTTAGTTGCTTCCAGTGTATAGACAGAAACTAAAACAGGAAGCTCCCGCTCTCAGGTCTGTTCAACGCTGGTCCGACCAATCTGATTCCACGCTTCAAGATTGCTTCGTTCACGTGGATTGGGATATGTTCCGCATTGCGTCAAACAACAACATTGACAAATACGCTGATTTGGTGAGCGAGTTCATTAGCAAGTGCATTGGCGATGTCGTACCCACATCAACTATTAAAACATTCCCCAACCAGAAACCGTGGATTGATGGCAGCATTCGCGCGAAACTGAAAGCGCAAACCACTGCTTTGAACCTGGGCAAGGTGACCGGAAACATGACAGAATACAAACAGTGTAGTTATTCCCTCTGCAAGGCAAACAAACAAGCTAAGCGTCAGTATAGAAACAAAGTAGAGTCGCAATTCAACGGCTCAGACACAAAAGATATGTGGCCGGGTCTACAGTCAATCATGGATTACAAAAAGAAAACCAGCCCCATCGCGGACCAGGATGTCTTGCTCCCGGACAGACTAAACAACTTCTTTGCTCGCTTTGAGGACAATACAGTGCCACTGGCACGGCCCGCTACCAAAACCTGCGGACTCTCCTTCACTGCAGCCAACGTGAGTAAAACATTTAAACATGTTAACCCTCGCAAGCCTGCAGGCCCAGACGGCATCCCCAGCCGCGTCCTCAGAGCATGCACAGACCAGCTGGCGAGTGTGTTTACGGACATATTCAATCAAGCCTTATCCCAGTCTGCTGTTCCCACATGCTTCAAGAGGGCCACCATTGTTCCTGTTCCCAAGAAAGCTAAGGTAACTGAGCTAAACAACTACTGCCCCGTAGCACTCACTTCCGTCATCATGAAGTGCTTTGAGAGACTAGTCAAGGACCATATCACCTCCACCCTACCTGACACCCTAGACCCACTCCAATTTGCTTACCAACCCAATAGGTCCACAGATGATGCAATCGCAACCACACTGCACACTGTCCTAACCCATCTAGACAAGAGGAATACCTATGTGAGAATGCTGTTCATCGACTACAGCTCAGCATTATCACCATAGTACCCTCCAAACTCGTCATCAAGCTCAAGACCCTGGATCTCGACCTCGCCCTGTGCAACTGGGTACTGGACTTCCTGACGGGCCACCCCCAGGTGGTGAGAGTAGGTAACAACATCTCCACCCCGCTGGTCCTCAACACTGGGGCCCCACAAGGGTGCGTTCTGAGCCCTCTCCTGTACTCCCTGTTCACCCACGACTGCGTGGCCATGCACGCCTCCAACTCAATCATCAAGTTTGCAGACGACACTACAGTGGTAGGCTTGATTACCAACAACGTTGAGACGGCCTACAGGGAGGAGGTGAGAGCCCTCGGAGTGTGGTGTCAGGAAAATAACCTGACACTCAACGTCAACAAAACAAAGGAGATGACAGTGCACTTCAGGAAACAGCAGAGGGAGCACCCCCCTATCCACATCGACGGGACAGTAGTGGAGAGGGTAGAAAGTTTTAAGTTCCTCGGCGTACACATCACGGACAAACTGAATTGGTCCACCCACACAGACAGCGTGGTGAAGAAGGCGCAGCTGCGCCTCTTCAACTTTAGGAGGCTGAAGAAATTTGGCTTGTCACCAAAAGCTCTCACAAACTTTTACAGATGCACAATCGAGAGCATCCTGTCTGGCTGTATCAACGCCTGGTACGACAACTGCTCCGCCCACAACCGTAAGGCTCTCCAGAGGGTAGTGAGGTCTGCACAACGCATCACCGGGGGCAAACTACAAGCCCTCCAGGACACCTACACCACACGATGTCAAAGGAAGGCCATAAAGATCATCAAGGACAACAACCAACCGAGCCACTGCCTGTTCACCCCGCTATCATCTAGAAGGCGAGGTCAGTACAGGTGCATCAAAGCAGGGACCGAGAGCCTGAAAAACAGCTTCTATCTCAAGGCCATCAGACATGATACATACAAAAAATGTATCACTAGCCACTTTAAACAATGCCACTTAATATTATGTTTACATACCCTACACTATTCATCTCTTATGAATATACTGTACTCGATACCATCTACTGCATCTTGCCCATGCCGTTCTGTACCATCACTCATTCATATCTTTATGTACATATTCTTCATCCCTTTACACGTGTGTGCATAAGGTAGCTGTTGAGAAATTGTTAGGTTAGATTACTCGTTGGTTATTACTGCATTGCTGGAACTAGAAGCACAAGCATTTTGCTACACTCGCATTAACATCTGCTAACCATGTGTATGTGACAAATAAAATTTGATTTGTTTCAGCATGACCCCAGTGCACAAAGTGATGCAGAAATGGTTTGTCAAGATCGGTGTGGAAGAACTTGACTGGCCTGCACAGAGCCCTGACCTCAACCCCATCGAACGCCTTTGGGATGAACTGGAATTCCGAATGCGCGCCAGGCGTAATCGCCCAACATCAGTGCCTGACCTCACTCTTGTGGCTGAATGGAAGCAAGTCCCTGCAGCAATGTTCCAACATCTGGTGGAAAGTCTTCCCAGAAGAGTGGAGGCTGTTATAGCAGCAAAGGTGGGACCAACTCCATATTAATGGACATGCTTTTGGAATGAGAAGTTCCAATGATCAGGTGTCCACATACTTTTGATTGTGTTGTGTATCATTAACATAACCAAAAAGTAGAATTTCTTCAACTAATAACCTACTACCTCGTAAACACCAAGCTTTGTTGACAGAGCTGTGATGCTTTCTCACAGCAACTTATGAGGCTTTGACATGTTGTGGCCTGTCTGCAAAGTTGTTTCTGCAGTGCACAAAAAAACCAAATGAGCAGGACACGAGTTGAATTAAATGTAAAAGACTTAAATAATAAAAAGCTTGTGGTATGCTGGTGCTCTGTTGACATTTCACGGAGATACACTTGTTATTGTGAGAAATCTTTGAATAATAGGAATTTTGCATTAATATGAAAGCGTATAATATGAAAATACTGGCCTACATGTCATTTCTCAAAATCAATATCTATGAATTGGAGAATATCTATGAATTGGAGAAGAGAGATGAATAGGTCAAGGGTGAGCGTGCCAGTTAGCCTTAATTTTCTCACAGCATCAGTCTAGCTGACGCAATGCTATTTTCCTGATATTTTACCACTTTTTTTTTCTCTCTGGCATCCATTGATTTAACCGTCCTAATTTTTGCCATCCTACAAGGGTAAGAACTCCAAATGGGTTTTGGACTAATTATGATAGACATGTTTTCTTAGAGGAGTATCTACGCAATTACCATATTATTTTAGCCATTGGATAAAATATGCATTTTTGATTGGACACCCTAATCCCCCTCTTCTTACACTATCATACCTGTGTCAATTAATTTGACACAACTATCTACATCACTTCACATTTGTCACTTTACACTAATTATGCTGAACTCCACATGCCCCTCCATCTTAGACAGAGGCCTTTCTTCCTTAGCTACTCTAGAAATCTAGTGTCTATCAACATTAGGCCTGAAAATCCAGTAGGCCTATCCCACTGTCACTAGTTTTGTCTACTTCTCTTAATCATCAGATATTGCGACACAATTGCTAAGCTCTGAATGTGACATTTCTTCACCCTATGAAGAAAGCAGCATGTCAGGAAAAAAATGCATAGAAACATCATCTAATGTGTAAACACAGCCTGTTATTCTCCAAACCGGGTGAACATATCTAGCCTTGTCCATGCATTGGGTGTGTCCACTAAGGGAGTGTGGGTGCGCTAATATAGCTTCCTGTTAGTCAACAAGCTGTGTTACCATGTAGGCTAACTCTGAGGGAAGCTCTGTGTGGTTTTACATAATAGCTGCATGTCCAACGACTTGTTCAACTACACATCTTTGTCTATTTATTGAGGTTACCAGACAACCCTTTTAATTATTTTGTCTACAACACATTTGCATTAGTGTGTCGTTTATAAATGGAGACATGTAGCAATCGTAAGGGCATGACATCAGCAGAAGGCAAGGCGGGTTGATGTGCTCAGAGTAGATGTATCTACAGGTCTTGGTGATCCAATAGTGAAAGACCCATATCATACAAAATATACAAGTACATAGCAAATTGGCCAGTGATAACACGTGTTCATTTTCTTGGTGTTACATTTGTGTTAAGAGGTGTTGACTTATGAGTTGTTTTTACATCCTCTGTGCTAATATAACTCCCAGGTGAGTTATTTTTTCCCAACAATAATAACAATATTACACATCAATACAGGGACATTCCTGTGAATACAATGAAAACAAATTAAATAGAACACCAGGCAATGACTTGCACTAATGTTTCCAACTGATTTAAGTTTCACAAGTTTGAGTGATTTATACAATTGTAACAATTAAATAAAAAAAACTACAAAATAAGGAATTTTTCCACCCCAATTACATTTGTGAATATAATATTTGGCCAAGCGAATAATAATGTCAATAAAATAGTTATGATCAGAATTACTAGGACGAGCATAATGCCTCCCAGTGTTGATTTAGCGTCCGGTTTTCACTTGAAACTTCATTTTCATCTAATTGCCAACGTTGCAAGGCAACTGGAATTGCGCAGCATTGAAAGGTAAGTAATATGTAAAAGAAATGTAATAAGTTAGCCGATATAACAAGTTGGCCACCAGCTAAGTGAATGGTCGAGGTCTTTGTAGCTAACGCTACATCTGCGAAGTTTAGATTTAGAAAGTTGCTAGCTAGCTAACGTGGTCAGTTAGCGCTAGATTAAAATTAGCAAACTATTCGATTTGAGAAAATTTATCAAAATCCAGAAGGATCAGAGTTGGGCTGTACCGTTAGTTGATTTCAATCGTGTGCGTGTTGAGTTCACGAGGCCGACTAACTTGAACATTAGTGGTGCAGCAGGTGCATGGTGTTAATCGGGGTGTGACCAATTTGAGCCTTATTTGGTGCAGCATGTAACTTGTCAGGAAGTGAAGGTAACAACATGGCTAATATCTACTAATTTGTTATTCAAAACGCATATAACTAAGAATGTTTGTCTGGCCAAATATTGTTAGCCATATAGCTAGCTAGTTAGTTATCTAACTACAACACCGATCTCAGCATATTGTAATTTAGCGCAAACGTTAGCGAGCTAGTGTACGTGGCCAGACGTGATAGGGTTGTCCTCTTGACATTTTATATTAACATGTCTGTGGTGTGTGCTTGTTGTTAATCACAGATCAGACATTGTGTTCAAGCCAATGTAGCCGATGTGAAATGGCTAGCTAGTTAGGGGTGGTGCGCGCTAGTGTCGTTTCATCAGTGACGTCACTTGCTCTGAGACCTCGAAGTAGTGATTCCCCTTTCTCTGCAAGGGCCGCAGCTTTTGTGGAGCGATGTTAAACTGTTATATTTTTTGTTTCATCAGACCAGAGGACATTTCTCCAAAAAGTATGATCTTTGTCCCCATGTGCAGTTGCAAACCGTGGTCTGGCTTTTTTATGGGGGTTTTGGAGCAGTGGCTTCTTCCTTGCTGAGCGGCCTTTCAGGTTATGTTGATATAGGACTCGTTTTACTGTGGATATAGATACTTTTGTACCTGTTTCCTCCAGCATCTTCACAAGGTCCTTTGCTGTTATTCTGGGATTGATTTTCACATTTTGCACCAAAGTACGTTCATCTCTAGGAGACAGAATGCATCTCCTTCCTGAGCGGTATGACGGCTGCGTTGTCCCATGGTGTTTATACTTGCGTTCTATTGTTTGTACAGATGAATGTGCCAGGTTTCTCTTATGGAGATTTTATCAATCAATGTGAATATATGAACTGTCTGATGTATATTCTTAATTGAATCCTTGGGCTTGATTTGGGTCAGACCCATTCTGTTGCCCCCTGGGTGACTTCTCTATGTATTCTGATTTGGTCTATCTTTTTTTTTATAGTACAAAATAGGTTTGGACTGCCCTCTGCAGCACAAATAACATTTAAAAAAATTCCTGAACTGATGTGGAGGAGGATGTCCAGCTGGACCCGATGTGAGGCACAGGTCTGGACTGGCCTCAAATCAAAGATCTTTATGAAGGTATCTTTCTACAGTCTCATAATGATATGAAATAACATGAATGCTAGATTAGTTGCTTTGATCAATTTTTTGTGCTCAGACTTTTCTCCTGCAGGCTGTTCAACACTTAGTTCCTCCACAGACACATTATCCTTCTAAAGTTATTTAGACCTGAGATCTCCAGAAAGGCTGTCTAAAAAAAGCCAGGACAACCTTAGGAGATGAGGCCATCGACTCCACAGCAGCAAAAGAGGTATAATGACAACTGATATGTTGATAATCCCATTTCTGTGGTTGCTTTTCATGGACATTCTGACAGCATAAACCAACCCAAAATTGTTGAACTTTTTTCTCTTGTCTTTATAGATGGTCCGAGATGCCCTGACTAGTAGACCTGGTGGGCAAGATGTATTAGAAGAGGACCAGACAACCAAAACATTGGACCAGAGAACCAGGAGAGAGATGATTGTGGCTGACTAAGATGGCAATGGTAAGCTTCTCCTTAGCCAATCAGGCCACACACAGTGGATCAAAACAATCAAACTATACATGAATGTTATTTGGCATCATTATGAGACTATAGAAAAATACAGTACAACTTTGGGTTAACATATTTGGCGCGTGTATGCTTTACTGTTTTTGAGCAGGAGACTTCCCGCTCGCCAACCGAGAGAATGTTATGCTCTTGGAATTGTGACCCTCTTTCCTTCATATTGCTTTAATATTTTGACACTTGACCTTGCGTCGAACCATCAAGAAGAGATTTCACCCCAGTCGGGAGGCCCAACCCATAGGAGGAAGACCTGGCCCACCAGCTTGTTGATGATGCTTGCAAGGAGGCCATATCGTTCCCTGTCCACTCGGCTGATGAAGAACAAGTCTATCAGAAGATGGAGGTGTCCCAGTATCGCCAGGGGCTAGTTTATAGTACAGACAGAAGCACAGATGTCCTCAGTCTTTTCCAGGTTTCTGGACATCAAAGGATTGTGATGTAGTATGTGCTGGAATCAGAAGTACAGGCTAGTTATCTGATTGAGAACATGAGTTGTCTCATTGAGAACTTGATTTTGTGTTGGTCATGAAGTTGAATTGCTCCACTTTGTTTTGGGTGAATCAGGACTTTTTGCTGATGTTCAATGATGAAACATCCTCTAAACTCCTTGAAAAGTGGGACACTGTATTGAAGCCTAAAGTCATCAAACTGGTAAAATCCCTGACTACGACCATGATATGCGTTGCCTCTTGAAGTCTGCAGAAAACTGCCAGAGAATGACAGTGAAACCAGTAAGTGGATTCTCTCATGGTAAATGTTTCGTACTCAGCGATGTTGTTTTATGTGATTTGGGGTGTTTGCCTTTTCTTTCCCTCAGATTTGGACAATGATATGTCCTCCCTGCTGCTTCATCTCCCACCAGCAGCAAGAGGGAAGAGGACCAAGATCAGTGCCAGTGATGCTGTGGGCAGACTAGTGCACTTTCATAAAGGTAAGATGATACAGTACTTGTTATGTAATAATGTTTGGGTTGTCTTTGTCTTAACATGTGGAGATGGACTTAAAAAGACCCTTTGTGTTGCAGTCATGCTGCAGCATTGTAGACCATCTGGATGGGAGCCATGGTCGACAGACATACCTCCTTGCCATCGAAAGAAGACAGAGCAAGATTGACAACTACTACAACCTGGTGGACAAGAGGCTTGTTCCCTGCCAGGTAACTAGTGGTCTGTGTGTGTTTGATGTACTGTTCAAAGCCCACTTTGTCTTTAACCTGACGTATGATGATGCTCTTGTGAACTTCTACACATTAGTGCAGACAACCATCTACAACATTGATGTAGGCAAAACAAGAGAGGCCCCTAGCGTGATAGCGTTGAGGACAAAACTTCTTAACTAGATAAATGTATGTTACGGGGCTTTTGTTGTCAAGCGTTGCACAGAAACAGCCAGTCATTGATATCTCATTTGAGAATTAAGCACAGTTTCTATCCCTCCACTAAGTTTAGATTGGTCTGTGCTCAAGATAATTGTAGATGGCAGTTTTCAACATACTCCGTTTTCAGAAGACATTTGAATAGTATTCACAAGGGTATTGATCAAGTAGTTGATGCATTAAGCATAGAAGGTCCCTCTCAAGTTGCTGATTCTCCAGTCCAGTCAGAAGCTCCACAAATGGTTGGTGACATTGGTGTCCCACATGATAACACTCAAAATGATTGTTTTGAGAAGAATGGACAGTCTTGCTAAAGATATATCATTGCCATGTTGCAAATAGTGTTGTCAACAGTAGTGTGATTCAGAAGAGCTTACTACTGGGCTGCACTCCCAAATGAACAAGATGTCCTGTCAGTTATGCCTATGGATAATCATTCTACATCTACTGTAAAGGATAGGTTTGAGAATTTTTAAAACCTATTTGCCAGTTTTAATACAGAAACCAGGAGAACAAAGTACTTCAACAAAAAATGGGGGTTTTGTGGAGCCAGTAGAAGTAGTGTTTGGAGTGAGATATGATAGCAGGGTAAATAAACAAACAGGCATGTTTGCTCAAGTCCCAGCGAAAGATACTTTTGTATATATTCCTATACTGGAAACATTCACGTTCATGTGTCGCAATTCTAAAATCTGTAAGTTATTGGAAAATGCACCTAGGGATAAATCTGTAGAAGTCACGTATGAAGACCTTTGTGATGGAAGTTACTATAAGACTCATCCCTTGTTCTCAAAACATTGTACAATTGGATCTGTAAAGTATTTCTATGGTGACTTAAATTGCCAGCCCGCTTGGATCCAAGCGTGGTGTTCACAAGATGGGCACCATTTATTTTGTACTCAGGAATCTGCTGCCCAAGTTTAACTGCTGTGATGAATATTAATTTAGTGTCATTATTTCATTATCAAGATCTAAAGATATATGGCTATGATGCCATTTTAGAGCCCTTGGTTAATGATGTTAAAATTGAGAGTGATGGTGTAAATTTGTCTTTTTCAACTGGCAGTGTCTTTTTCAACTGGCAGTGTCTTTTTCAACTGGCAGTGTCTTTTTCAACTGGCAGTGCCTTTTTTATCAACTGGCAGTGCCTTTTTTATCAACTGGCAGTGCCTTTTTTATCAACTGGCAGTGCCTTTTTTATCAACTGGCAGTGCCTTTTTTATCAACTGGCAGTGCCTTTTTTATCAACTGGCAGTGCCTTTTTTATCAACTGGCAGTGCCTTTTTTATCAACTGGCAGTGCCTTTTTTATCAACTGGCAGTGCCTTTTTTATCAACTGGCAGTGCCTTTTTTATCAACTGGCAGTGCCTTAAACTGTCTGCCAAATAACTGGAGACAATTTGGGGATGCATGCAGTCCTTGGTTTCACAGTCCTTCAGTGGTCATTACTTTTGCTGGTTCTGTTTGATAGAAAAGTCTAATGCGCAGACGGTTTATCTGTAAAGTATTTCTATGGTGACTTAAATTGCCAGCCCGCTTGGATCCAAGCGTGGTGTTCACAAGATGGGCACCATTTATTTTGTACTCAGGAATCTGCTGCCCAAGTTTAACTGCTGTGATGAATATTAATTTAGTGTCATTATTTCATTATCAAGATCTAAAGATATATGGCTATGATGCCATTTTAGAGCCCTTGGTTAATGATGTTAAAATTGAGAGTGATGGTGTAAATTTGTCTTTTTCAACTGGCAGTGTCTTTTTCAACTGGCAGTGTCTTTTTCAACTGGCAGTGCCTTTTTTATCAACTGGCAGTGCCTTTTTTATCAACTGGCAGTGCCTTTTTTATCAACTGGCAGTGCCTTTTTTATCAACTGGCAGTGCCTTTTTTATCAACTGGCAGTGCCTTAAACTGTCTGCCAAATAACTGGAGACAATTTGGGGATGCATGCAGTCCTTGGTTTCACAGTCCTTCAGTGGTCATTACTTTTGCTGGTTCTGTTTGATAGAAAAGTCTAATGCGCAGACGGTTTACAGAGAGGATGACCCTAAGAATGTCTTGGTGGTAAAAATCAATTTGAAATGCATTTGAATCAGTTGCATTGACCTGCATTTGAATCCGTTGTATTCAGACCCACAGACCCACATCCTTGTATGGTGTAAAGAGAATTTCATTCATTTAAAAAATGATGCAGAAAAATGTATCCATGCTTTTGTCACTTCTAGGTTAGACTACTGCAATGCTCTACTTTCCGGCTACCCGGATAAAGCACTAAATAAACTTCAGTTAGTGCTAAATACGGCTCCAGTGCTAGCCTCCCTACACTGGCTTCCTGTCAAGGCAAGGGCTGATTTTCAAGGTTTTACTGCTAACCTACAAAGCATTACATGGGCTTGCTCCTACCTATCTCTCTGATTTGGTCCTGCCGTACATACCTACACGTACGCTACGGTCACAAGACGCAGGCCTCCTAATTGTCCCTAGAATTTCTAAGCAAACAGCTGGAGGCAGGGCTTTCTCCTACAGAGCTCCATTTTTATGGAACGGTCTGCCGACCCATGTAAGAGACGCAAACTCGGTCTCAACCTTTAAGTCATATGATTGAGTGTAGTCTGGCCCAGGAGTGTGAAAGTGAACGGAAAGGCTCTGGCGCAACGAACCGCCCTTTCTGTCTCTGCCTGGCCGGTTCCCCTCTTTCCACTGGGATTCTCTGCCTCTAACCCTATTACAGGGGCTGAGTCACTGGCTTACTAGGGCTCTTTCATACCGCCCCTAGGAGGGGTGCGTCACTTGAGTGGGTCGAGTCACTGATGTGATCTTCCTGTCTGGGTTGGCCCTTGGGTTGTGCCGAGCTGTAGATCTTTGTGGGCTATACTCGGTCTTGTCTCAGGATGGTAAGTTGGTGGTTGAAGATATCCCTCTAGTGGTGTGGGGGCTGTGCTTTGGCAAAGTGGGTGGGGTTATATCCTTCCTGTTTGTCCCTGTCCGGGGGTGTCATCGGATGGGGCCACAGTGTCTCCTGACCCCTCCTGTCTCAGCCTCCAGTATTTATGCTGCAGTAGTTTATGCCGGGGGGCTAGGGTCAGTTTGTTATATCTGGAGTACTTCTCCTGTCCTATCCGGTGTCCTGTGTGAATTTAAGTATGCTCTCTCTAATTCTCTCTTTCTCTCTCTCTCTCTCTCGGAGGACCTGAGCCCTAGGACCATGCCTCAGGACTACCTGACATGATGACTCCTTGCTGTCCCCAGTCCACCTGGCCGTGCTGCTGCTCCAGTTTCAACTGTTCTGCCTGTCATTATTATTATTATTTGACCATGCTGGTCATTTATGAACATTTGAACATCTTGGCCATGTTCTGTTATAATCTCTACCCGGCACAGCCAGAACAGGACTGGCCACCCCACATAGCCTGGTTCCTCTAGGTTTCGGCCTTTCTAGGGAGTTTTTCCTAGCCACCGTGCTTCTACACCTGCATTGCTTGCTGTTTGGGGTTTTAGGCTGGGTTTCTGTACAGCACTTTGAGATATCAGCTGATGTACGAAGGGCTATATAAATACATTTTATTTGATTAATAAAGTCAACCTAGAGAACAGTGGAAACAGAATAGCACTTAATTATATTCAAACACACTCTTGTGAGAAACGTTCCACCAGTAAATGAGAACTGGAATTTTCCGCTCATCTTACTGCAAGTAACCAACGCCCCCCTCCACTTTCTTAGCCAGGGCATGACTGTGTATCTGAAGCATTTGATAATTGAACGTCACACACTTTTCAAACCGTTGTACCGACGACTTGATACCCAAACATCACTTTGATACATTACTCAGCATGCATAAGACAAGTCGGTCCTTTATTACAAATGTGGAGCAGGAGGAACACCTTCAAGAACATTACTAAGTCCCTTGCCAAAAAACATCAATTTGCTATAGGCCATCACTGGGAGACCTCATGATTGGACCGACAAAAGCATTTTCCCTGAGGGATTTTACTGGTCAGTGCAGAAAGCCATTTCCTCTACCAGCCGGGTTAAGATGGATGGCACATAGTGCAGAGGGGGACTGTTAGTTTGCAGTAAGCTGGAGCATGAAATGCCAGTCTTGTAAAATAACTAAGATCATTGTGGTTGACATCATTGTATACCTATTCCTGGACAAGTTGCATACTGATCATTTCTGTGAACATTACCATGCATTCACTGTGTTTGATGGTGTTGATGACAAAGTTTATCTGCAATGTTATAAGCCTTGTGTCTTTTCAAAGTGCTGATGAGAGCCTTTGTTTGGTATGATTGAGTAATAGTCAGATTATTGGAAACTTTGTCAAGAAAATTGCATTCTTAGTCTTAGGACTTCCAGTTGTGTTTAAATAGCGACTCTACAAATAGTCTTGTTCTCATATAGTACATGTTCTGATGCACTGTTTTCATTCTGATGTGCCTGTGATGCACTGATTTAATTTTAATGTGCCTGTGATGCACTGATTTAACATTTGGCCTAAATAAATTAAACAACGCAGTCACACTACTCTTGTAAGGAATCATTTATTGCTCCTGTTTAAGTCATCTACAACTTGCAGGCTTGATTTATGATTGGGTGAGAACCAGACAAAAAATATATTTCCTAGTGTGAATATTTATCACTTCCTGGTGTCAATTCAGCTACAGGATGCATTCTGAATACATCTGGTCCTTCTTTGGACACTGTTAACTAACCTCCAAACGAGCTTCAATGCCATACAACACTCCTTCCGTGGCCTCCAACTGTTCTTAAACGCTAGTAAAACCAAATGCATGCTTTTCAACCGTTTGCTCCCTGCACCCACCCGCCCGACTAGCATCACTACCCTGGATGGTTCTTACCTAGAACATATGGACAACTACAAATACCTAGGTGTCTGGCTAGACTGTAACCTCTCCTTCCAGAGTCATATTAAACATCTCCAATCCAAAATCAAATCTAGAATCCGCTTTCTATTTCGCAACAAAGCCTCCTTCACTCACGCCGCCAAACTTACCCTAGTAAAACTGACTATCTTACCGATCCTCGACATTGGTGATGTCATCTACAAAATAGCTTTCAATACTCCACTCAGCAAACTGGATGCAGTCTATCACAGTGCCATCAGTTTCGTTACCAAAGCCCCTTATACCACCCACCACTGCGACCTGTATGCTCTAGTCGGCTGGCCCTCGCTACATATTCATTGCCAGACCTACTGTCTACAGGTAATTTAAGTCTTTGCTAGGTAAAGTGCCGCCTTATCTCAGCTCACTGGTGACGATAACAACACCCACCCGTAGCACGTGCTCCAGCAGGTATATCTCACTGGTCATCCCCAAAGCCAACACCACCTTTGGCTGCCTTTTCTTCCAGTTCTCTGCTGCCAGTGACTGGAACGAATTGCAAAAATTGCTGAAGTTGGAGACCTATTTCTCTTACTAACTTTAAACATCAGCTAACCGATCCCTGCAGCTATACATAGTCCATCTGTAAATAGCCCACCCAATCTACCTACCTCATCCCCATACTGTTTTTTTACTTTTCTGCTCTTTTGCACACTAGTATCTCTACTTGCACATCATCTGCTCATTTATCACTCCAGTGTTACTTTGCTAAATTGTAATTACTTCGCTACTATGGCCTATTTATTGCCTACCTCACGGCATTTGCATACACTGGATATAGACTTTTTTCTATCGTGTTATTGACTGTACGCTTGTTTATTCCATGTGTAACTCTGTGTTGTTTGTCGCACTGCTTTGCTTTATCTTGGCCAGGTCACAGTTGTAAATGAGAACTTGTTCTCAACTAGCCTACCTGTGTCACGCCTTGGTCTTAGTATTTTGTGTTTTCTTTAATTATTTGGTCAGGCCAGGGTGTGACATGGGTTATTGTGGTGTGTTTTTGTCTTAGGGGTTTTGTGGGGTGTCTACGTAGTCTATGGCTGCCTGAGGCGGTTCTCAATCAGAGTCAGGTGATTATCGTTGTCTCTGATTGGGAACCATATTTAGGCAGCCATATTCTGTGAGTGTGTTTGTGGGTGATTGTTCCTGTCTCTGTGTTAGTTATTTCACCAGACAGGCTGTTTAGGTTTTCACGTTCCGTTTCTTGTTTTTGTATTGTTCGTGTTTTTCCTTATTAAAGATGTATCGAACTAACCACGCTGCATTTTGGTCCGACTCTCCTTCAACGGTAGAAAGCCGTAACAACCTGGTTAAATAAAGGTTTTTTTTTATTTTATTTTTTTATATAATTCTGTAGAGTTGATCCTCAACACTGAAAGGTGTTGCTGCTTAATACTGAGGGTGTTGTTCAAATGACCCATGGGAGTGTTTTTCTCGATGTCTGAAGTGTTATCTTAACATTCAGTTTTTCAATATTAACACTACAAAAAGTGTTAAATTAACACTTTCAAATTTGCTTTACATTTACCAAATGCACGGGCAATAGCCAAAAAGAAATAGCCTCTGAATTTCCGCCTAAAATGACAACTAACTGCCTGAAGCAAGGAAACACTTTGAAGTTTTTCAATATTAACATGTGAAATAAATGTATGGGAATATAAAACCTGGTAAAAGATAATACAAAACAAAAACGTTTTTTTCTGTTCCATCGTCTGAAATGTAAAAGAGAGGACATTGCAGTTTAGGCCCATTTTGGATTTTGGCCACTATATGGCAGCAATGTATGTGCAGAGTTATAGACTGATCCATTGAAGTGTTAAAATACATCAGACAATTTTGTATCAAGTCTGCCCAAATGTGCCAAATTGGTCAATTGATACATTTTCAAGAACATAACTATAGAGAACATACACAAATGATATGTAATAAAAAATAAATGGTTTACACTCCCAGGAAGGTCATACATGATGGAAAAGTAACTTCCCTACAGAAAAGACACTACCTTCACACATCTAGATGGCTGGGCTGGGCTGGGCTGAGGCGGGTGTGGGGCCATGAACAGCAGGGGTTCAAACTTTAGGACCCAGTTCCTACATTTTGAATATAAAAACACATTTTTATCAAACAAAGCTATGCTACATGTTTTATCTCTGGGACCCTCAGGATAACAAATCAGAGCCAGATTACTGAATGTAATTACATTACCTTCAGATGTGAACCTTCGGTGGCAGGTAGCCTAGTGGTTAGAGTGTTGGACTTGTAACCGGAAGGTTGCAAGATTGAATCCCCGAGCTGAAAAGGTACAAATCTGTCGTTCTGCCCCTGAATAGGCAGTTAACCCACTGTTCTTAGGCCGTCATTGAAAATAAGAATTTGTTCTTAACTGACTTGCCTAGTTAAATAAAGGTTAAAAAAAAGTTAATGTATCAAACCAGTTAACTTGATAAGTGTTTTATTGTGCACTCTCAAACAATAGCATGGTATTTTTTCACTAATAGCTACTGTAAGTTGGACAGTGCAGTTAGATTAACATGAATTTAAGCTTTCTGTCCGTATAAGACATGTCTATGTCCTGGCAAATGTTCTTGTTACTTACGTCATTAGTGCATGTTAGCTCAACCGTCCAGGTGCAGGGACACCGATCCCTGTCCTATCTGAAAGGACACCGGTAGAGGGCAAGACTGTACAGGTTCCCCTTGAGAAACTAAATCGAATATGTCTCTAACAGCAGCTCAAACAGGTAGGCCTACGTAATGTCCGCACTTGGCCCCAGGACCATACAATTACCCAATTGGCAATTACAACCAATAAACTGGTTCTACAATGTAAAAGGCCATTTCTACATCCATTGGTACATCAGTCTTTATCAGACTTAATGATTATTAATGGTATTTCAATACCAGGCATAGATGGAACAATCGTTTCCTCTTATTCAACATTATGACTCCAAAGTGTGAAGTGCAGGCCACACAGCCTATTTCTATGCGCACTCTACCCTATTAAGCACAACCAGAATGACAGACATAGGACACAGACGCACGGAACTCCGACATAACCCAGAAAATGTGAACAAAGGAAACCATACATTTAATTAAATTAACAGAACTTCTACCGCATGAGTCTTGTGAACGTTCATGTGTGCAATAAACATTGCGCACACTCAGCATGTGAGAAATGGTTGGCTAAATGAAACTGTATCGTAGGCCTATGAAGCAGAAATGTCTGCACTTGCACACTTCCCATCATGGATTTACAAATGGTGAAAACAATGCTTACACCAATCCAGGGCTTTTAAATCCATGATGGGATTGTGCAAGTGCAGACGTCAGGAAAATGGAGAATAGGGATGTAACCTATAGTATCGCTGTCCGTGTCTCTTTGTATTTCTCACCCCTTCTTTCACTTGATTCCTCCCTGTCCAGATCCTGGACTCCCCAGTGGAGGTTGCAGATAAAGCAGTCAGAATCATCACCATGCTCCCCTCCAGTCCCAACGTCATAGAGGTCTATACTGGACCCAGCTGCATCCTCAAGTAAGCAGCTCCCCCTCTCTGGTCCTCCTCCCCAAAACTATATATGTAAAGAAACTGGTGTAGAAACAGACCTGATCCCCCTATAATAGACCTGATCCCCTATAATAGACCTGATCCCCTATAACAGACCTGATCCCCCTATAATAGACCTGATCCCCTATAATAGACCTGATCCCCTATAACAGACCTGATCCCCTATAATAGACCTGATCCCCTATAACAGACCTGATCCCCTATAATAGACCTGATCCCCTGTAATAGACCTGATCCCCTATAATAGACCTGATCCCCTATAACAGACCTGATCCCCCTATAATAGACCTGATCCCCTATAATAGACCTGATCCCCTATAACAGACCTGATCCCCCTGTAATAGACCTGATCCCCTATAACAGACCTGATCCCCCTGTAATAGACCTGATCCCCTATAACAGACCTGATCCCCTATAACAGACCTGATCCCCTATAACAGACCTGATCCCCCTATAACAGACCTGATCCCCTATAACAGACCTGATCCCCCTATAATAGACCTGATCCCCTATAATAGACCTGATCCCCTATAACAGACCTGATCCCCCTGTAATAGACCTGATCCCCTATAATAGACCTGATCCCCTATAATAGACCTGATCCCCTATAATAGACCTGATCCCCTATAATAGACCTGATCATCTATAACTGGCCTGTCCACTATAACTGGCCTATCCACTATAACTGGCCTATCCATTATAACTGGCCTGTCCCCTATAACTGGCCTATCCATTATAACTGGCCTATCCACTATAACTGGCCTATCCACTATAACTGGCCTGTCCCCTATAAATGGCCTGTCCCCTATAACTGGTGTTTGCAAATCTGAAGGAATCAGATTGGTGTAAGCCTCATTGGAAGGCTAGGTAGAGGTCATAGTCTCTGGACTTAGTTAACCCCCAAAAGTCAATGTCTGCGCCCCTGTTGAAATTTAATTAGCATAATAAAAAATATCCCTATTAAAAATCCATAAATTTAAATAAGAGATATCAGAATTTTGCATTGGATGCGTCTCAATCCACTGCATCCTCCTATGTCGCACTTCCTCATCTGAGGTGAAAGGTGACAGAACTAGAGCGGTGTTTGTCAGACCATGAGATCCTGAAAATCTGTCTTTTCACAAAACCGTCTGTAGCGTCCGAACAGTTTGTTGGCCTTTTTTGGGTGTTTTTTTTTAGGACGCCCACAGGCCTCACAAGACTTGTTTGAAGGTCCCCGGTACCAGTTGAAAATAAATGAATGGAAGTATATATGGAGACTCTTTAGTCCCAAAAAGAAGTGGTTAAATCAGGTGTGTCAGATCAGGATCCTATTCTCTTGGAAGGAAAGCGAAGAAAAGGAGCCGAAATTGGGGAAGAACTACATGAACTTGTCCAATAATAAGAAACGCTACGTTTTGCTACAGTGTGCCCTAATGAATATGACCCTGATCTGAAAAGGTCCAGTAAAGGTAGCTAGTTCAAGTCAGTTGTTTCTGATGCGGTAGTTCCTCCGTCCATTCTAGCATGGCCAGACAATGACCACTCTTTTTAGTCAGCGTAGAGCAGGATAGCCAGCCCATTAAGTAGGTTTTATTGTTGTTTTGACCGGATCTTAAAGGCAAGGTTAACATTTTAAGTCGTCATTATGTTAGTCTTGTCTGATGTCTCCTTAACAGTGCACAGGACAGCGTTCTCCTTAATGGCTTGAGCCTCAATGGAGAATCCCGTGCGTGTCAGTGTTTTTCATGTTGATGGAGCCATAATGGCGGGTATCCCATGTCGGTGCCTTTCATTTAGATAAAGAGCCATAAAGAGGAGAGAAACTGGCCCCACAGGGAGTGAGAGGAGAAGAGGGGAGTTAAGACGGGAGGGAGACACGTAGCTGTAAAACTCTCCCTCTCACCTCGGCCAGACCAACTGGGGGGGGGGGGGGGGGGGGACGGGGGACACACACACATGTGAGCGTGTGCACACACACAAATACGCAGACAGACACTGGTTCACGTTTCTGCAGATACACTTTTTGACGATCCTCAACAGCTCACAGCGTGGTCGTATGCTTGCCAGCACTCATTTTCTCACACACATTCCTTACATACAACACACACCCTCTGTCTGTTTACAGGCCGGCGTCTTTGCAGTGTAGACAGCCTGTATTTAGTGTGTGTCGTCCTGTGTGAAGAACCCTATTCTAAGGACTCTTTACTGAGCCTGCACACACACAAACATAGGTACAGTATTTCCACACTTCCTTTCTGGGCTCTTAGCTAAGCCTGGTTTACTGCTCTGGAATGGCATATGATTTATCTGCCCCCCAACCCACACACACATACACACACGTTCGGACACAAACATACACACACTTTTCCGCCCACTATCTAAAGCTCATACATGCACACATACTAACATAACTGGCCTGGCCTCTAACCCCCTTGCTGAGGATGAAAGTGGCCCATCGCTGATAAGCTGAACTTGGGGAGGAGAAGACTAGGAGAGAGGCCAGGAGGCAGAGGAGAAGATAGAAAGAGAGATGTCAGGGGGAGGATGGAGAAGAGAGAGAGATAGGAGGGGGAGGAAAAGAGAGAGAGATAGGGCTCAGGAGGAGGAGGATGAGGATGAGAAGAGAGAGAGATAGGGGTCAGGAGGAGGGAGAGGAGAAGAGAGAGAGTTAGGGGTCAGGAGGAGGGGGAGGAGAAGAGTGAGAGATAGGGGTTGGGGGAATGAGGAGGGGGAGGAGAAAGAGAGATAGGGGTCAGGAGGGGGAGGAGAAAGAGAGAGAGATAGGGGTCAGGAGGAGGAGGAGGAGGGGATGAGAAGAGAGAGATAGGGGTCAGGAGGAGGTGGAGGAGAAGAGAGAGACAGGGTTCAGGAGGAGGGCGAGGAGAAGAGAGAGAGAGATAGGGATCAGGAGGAGGAGGAGGAGGAGAATAGAGAAATAGGGGTCAGGAGGAAGGGGAGGAGAAGAGAGAGATAGGGGTCATGAGGAGGGGGAGGAGAAGAGAGAGAGATAGGGGTCAGGAGGAGGAGAAGAGAGAAATAGGGGTCAGGAGGAGTGGGGGGAGAAGAGAGAGGTAGGGATCAGGAGGGGGAAGAGAAGAGAAAGAGAGAGGGGTCAGGAAGAGAGAGGGAGGGGGAGGAGAAGAGAGGTCAGGAGGAGGAGGTGGAGGAGAAGAGAGATATCAGGAGGAGGAGGTGAAGGTTAAGAGAGAGATGTCAGGAGATGGAGGTAGAAGAGAAGATAGAGAGATCAGGAGATGGAGGTAGAAGAGAATATAGAGAGGTCAGGAGATGGAGGTAGAAGACAAGATAGAGAGGTCAGGAGATGGAGGTAGAAGAGAAGATAGAGAGGTCAGGAGATGGAGGAAGAATAGAATATAGAGAGGTCAGGAGATGGAGGGAGAAGAGAGGTAGAAGAGAAGATAGAGATGTCAGGAGATGGAGGAAGAAGAGAATATAGAGAGGTCAGGAGATGGAGGTAGAAGAGAATATAGAGAGCTCAGGAGATGGAGGGAGAAGAGAGCTAGAAGAGAAGATAGAGAGGTCAGGAGATGGAGGTAGAAGAGAAGATAGAGAGGTCAGGAGATGGAGGAAGAAGAGAATATAGAGAGGTCAGGAGATGGAGGGAGAAGAGAGGTAGAAGAGAAGATAGAGATGTCAGGAGATGGAGGAAGAAGAGAATATAGAGAGGTCAGGAGATGGAGGGAGAAGAGAAGATAGAGATGTCAGGAGATGGAGGAAGAAGAGAATATAGAGAGGTCAGGAGATGGAGGTAGAAGAGAATATAGAGAGCTCAGGAGATGGAGGGAGAAGAGAGGTAGAAGAGAAGATATAGATGTCAGGAGATGGAGGGAGAAGAGAAGATAGAGATGTCAGGAGATGGAGGAAGAAGATAATATAGAGCGGTCAGGAGATGGAGGGAGAAGAGAGAGAGGTCAGGAGATGGAGGAAGATAGAGATGTCAGGAGATGGTGGAAGAAGAGAAGATAGAGAGGTCAGGAGATGGAGGGAGAAGAGAAGATAGAGATGTCAGGAGATGGAGGAAGAAGAGAAGATAGAGAGGTCAGGAGATGGAGGGAGAAGAGAGGTAGAAGAGAAGATAGAGATGTCAGGAGATGGAGGAAGAAGAGAATATAGAGAGGTCAGGAGATGGAGGAAGAAGAGAAGATAGAGAGGTCAGGAGATGGAGGGAGAAGAGAAGATAGAGAGGTCAGGAGATGGAGGGAGAAGAGAAGATAGAGATGTCAGGAGATGGAGGAAGAAGAGAAGATAGAGAGGTCAGGAGATGGAGGGAGAAGAGAGGTAGAAGAGAAGAGAGATGTCAGGAGATATAGAGAGAATAGAAGATAGAGAGGTCAGGAGATGGAGGGAGAAGAGAGGTAGAAGAGAAGATAGAGATGTCAGGAGATGGAGGAAGAAGAGAAGATAGAGAGGTCAGGAGATGGAGGGAGAAGAGAGGTAGAAGAGAAGAGAGATGTCAGGAGATATAGAGAGAATAGAAGATAGAGAGGTCAGGAGATGGAGGGAGAAGAGAGGTAGAAGAGAAGAGAGATGTCAGGAGATGGAGAGAGAATAGAAGAGAGAAGTCAGGAGAGGGAGGGTAAACTACAGGTCACCTCCCAGACGTCCCAGTGTGTGTTGTGTCTCTCTCTGGTAGCGTGGGGGAGGGGATTCCACATGCTGCGTTTGTCCAGGAGGTGGCACTGTACCCCAATAGGGAGCCATAGAGAGCCATGTGTATGATTGTAGTGTGGCTGTGTGTCATAGAGAGAGACAGTCACTTCTTGTGATCTCAAGATATCAGATCCAGATATTAAAACAGTCACACATACACACACACACACACACACACATACAGACACACACACATACTTAAGGTGTTTTTGACTGGTGGTCCCACCATAATCTATATTGTGAAGTCGCCACTGCACACAGGCACACACACAGACACACACACACAGACACACACACAGACATACACACAGGCACACACACAGACACAGTGATATGCATTGACCCCTGACACACTCCTGTTTGTGTTAATGCTTATGATATCTGAGATGGTAGCTATGCTATGTAAAGCACTGTCTCACACACACACACACACACACACACACACACACACACACACACACATACAGACACACACACATTTGCAGTCACTTCATACACTCATGCACCCTCACAGACAGCATAAGGTTTCCTTTGTTTTTTCCTTTAGATTTAGATTCAAAATGAACCCTCTCTGGTCTGAGTGCTGAGTGAGGTAGTGTGTTTTTTAAAGTTGTGTGTGTGTGGTTCCCACCTCGAGTGCGTCACCAGGGGTTTGGCAGTCACCCCAAGGGTGTAAGACCATGAATAATAACCTTGTTAAAAACAACAATAATGTCCTTTCTTTCTCTCTTTCTCTCTTTGTCGGTCGTGCTCTTCCTGACCAGTTGTCTGGGCTAGCCCTGCCCGGCTGTGTCCTGGCACACACACACACACACACACACACACACACACACACACACACACACACACACACACACACACACACGGACACTGAAATACACACACGCGCTTTCGCCCTCACAAACACACACACTTCCACCACTGTCTGGTGTTGTTAAAAGTGTCCACATGCAAACTAGACCCACAACAAAACAGGCTCTGACGTTACAGGCTCGGTCTATTGGCATGGCGATGGCAGAAATGGGAGCAGTGGCTAACGAGCGGCGAGGTCATTAGCGGTAATTACCCAGCATGCCTGTGTCTCTCGCCTGCCCGCGGTGGGCTGCCACATCGCTAACGGACGGCGACTTTAAAAGGCTTTAAAAACCTTTCATTGTTTTCCCAACGCTGGGAACTGCACACACTATCAGTGGTCAGGGGGGAGAGAGAGTGTGTGTGTGTTGCTTACGCGACTGCACTGCACT
Source organism: Oncorhynchus kisutch (assembly GCF_002021735.2). NCBI lineage: Eukaryota > Metazoa > Chordata > Actinopteri > Salmoniformes > Salmonidae > Oncorhynchus > Oncorhynchus kisutch. The sequence continues at coordinate 17,155,797 of NC_034190.2, forward strand.
AACATTGGTGCAACCGTGGGAGCTTAATGTGTTTGTGTACTGTGTGTCTCAGACAGTGCAGGTTTGCTGTGTGACCTGTGTGTGAAACCTCTACCATGTAGTCCATTGCATTCTGCATCAGGCCACAGGCAAATCACCACAGCTAGCCATGGTCCAATTAAGACAGTGGCAAAAATAAATCATATTAAGAACCTTACAGAGGTCTAGGGAATGAGAGTGGGAGAGAGAGGCCTACTGGGCATCATAGACGTGGGTAGTTGGCTGGGCCTGCTGTCAGTGATGACTAACTAACCAGCACTGGTCTTACTATATTAGCATAACAAGCCCTTCACTAGGGGGACCAGGGGGACAGGGAGAGGCTGATTAGGAGGGTAGAGAGGGGGAGGGAAGGAGGTAGGGCAGTCAGGGATGAGGGAGGATAGGGGGTGAGAGGAGGGGCGGAAGGGGGTGGGGGTCTGGACTCCAGATGGAAGCAGACCCACAGCAGCTGGGGGACTGGCTCTTTCAACGTAGTGTGTGTGTGTGTGTGTGTGTGTGTGTGTGTGTGTGTGTGTGTGTGTGTGTTGTCTTTCTCTGTGGGTGTGTAAGCCTATCTGTCAGCTGGTGTATGTGCCAGTCTTACTATGAAGCTCTGTCCATCAAATTCCCCTAAACCTCACCCTGTATGTCACTCATCTTAAGAACATTTGCAGCGTGTGTGTAGCTCCTCTGTATCACGGCTGTTAATTAGAGATCATTATCAGTCGACCTCAAACTTAATGGGTCTGCTTTGGACCAGAGGGATTGATTCAGGAAGGATCTCGCTCTCTCCTCTTCCTCCACCTTTCCCTCTCTCCTCTTCCTCCACCTTTCCCTCTCTCCTCTGTCTCCTGCCATTGACCACTTTCCCCTCATGGAATAGAGCAGGATGATGATGAGAATGATGAGGTCAGGTCAATGAAGAAGTACTGTGAAGAGAAAGACTGCTGTTGCATGTCTTTCAGCATCATTCTCTCAGACGTTCTCCCTCTGTGCTTCAGTCTCTCATCGTGTGTGTTTGTGTTTTCTCATGACATCTGTGCGTGTCAGTGTGGGGTGGTTCTCAGGCTTGCGCTCGTTAACGCAGCAGATAAAGACTCTGTTTTTAACATGAAGGACTAGCATTAGCGACTTTGGCAGATAAACTGTTGAAAGTGCTGATTTTTTATGTGTGTGATTTGGGTTAGCACTCTCTCCCTCTTCTCTCCCCATTTTAGTTAGTTACTTGATATCCGCAGAGTATTTTTACGGAGGTTGTTTTTTATTTGTATTTGTTTATATCTCCTATTGGGTCTAGTTATATCACGAGGCCTCACCGAAGGCCTGCAAACAGTCTGTCTCCATGGGGTTTGGGGAGGGGGTAACGTGAAGAAGCCTCACTGACAAACATGATCAAATCGTTTAGAACTCTGCGAGAAATGTTTCCACTAGAGCTTTATCTCCCATGATTACAACAAAGATCACTTATCAATCCCGTTAGATTTCCTGTTTTGTTCAGCTAGTCAGTTTCTCTCAATAATTAAGTAAGGAGTCATCCATTAGGCTTATGTCAGAATGCTGAGATCCAAGATACTTTGTATGTACCAAAGTATGTGGACACCCCTTCACATTAGTGGATTCGGCTATTTCAGCCCCACCCGTTGCTGACAGATGTATCAAATCGAGCACACAGCCATGCAGTTTACATAGACAAACATTAGCAGTAGAATGGCCTTACTGAAGACCTCAGTGACTTTCAAATGAAATCAGAAGAAATCAAACTTGATTTGCCACTTGCGCTGAGTACAACAGGTTTAAACCTTACCGTGAAATGCTTACTTACAAGCCCTTAACCAACAATGCAGTTCAAGAAATAGTTAAGAAATTAAGAAAATACAGTTGAAGTCTGAAGTTTATATACACTTAGCACCCCCACAGCATGATGCTGCCACCCCCATGCTTCACAGTTGGGATGGTGTTCTTCAACTTGCAAGCTTCCCCCTTTTTCCTCCAAACTTAACGATGGTCATTATGGCCAAAAAGTTATATTTTTGTTTCATCAGACCAGAGGACATTTCTCCAAAAGTCCGATCTTTGTCCACATGTGCATTTGCAAACCATAGTCTGGCTTTTTTATTGCGGGTTTGGAGCAGTGGCTTCTTCCTTGCTGGGCGGCCTTTCAGGTTATGTCGATATAGGACTCGTTTTAATGTGGATATAGATACTTTTGTACCTGTTTCCTCCATCATCTTCACAAGGTCCTTTGCTGTTATTCTGGGATTGATTCGCACTTTTCGCACCAAAGTACGTTCATCTCTAGGAGACAGAATGTGTCTCCTTCCTGAGCGGTATGACGACTGCGTGGTCCTATGGTGTTTATACTCGTGTACTATTGTTTGTACAGATGAACGTGATACCTTCAGGCATTTGGAAATTGCTCCCAAGGATGAACCAGACTTGTGGAGTTCTACCATTTAAAAAAAAAAATTATGACGTCTTGGCTGATTTCTTTTGTTTTTGCCATGATGTCAAGCAAAGAGGCACTGAGTTTGAAGGTAGGCCTTGAAATACATCTACAGCTACACCTCCAATTGACTCAAATGATGTAAATTAGAAGCTTCTAAAGCCATGACATCATTTTCGGGAATTTTCCAAGCTGTTTAAAGGCACAGTCAACTTAGTGTATGTAAACTTCTGGCCCACTGGAATTGTGATACAGGGAATTATAAGTAAACAATTGTTGTAAAAATGACTTGTGTCATGCACAAAGTAGATGTCCCAACCAACTTGCCAAAACTATAGTTTGTTAACAAGAAATTTGTGGAGTGGTTGAAAAAGCTAGTTTTAATGACTCCAACCTAAGTGTATGTAAACTTCCGACTTCAACTGTATATACAGGGGTACCGGTACCGAGTCAATGTGCAGGGGTACAGGTTAGTCGAGGTAATTTGTACATGTAGGTAGGGGTAAAGTGACTATGCATAGATAATAAACAGCGAGTAGCAGCAATGTAAAAACAAAAAGGGGGGTCAATGTAAATTGTCTGGGTGGTCATTTTATTAATTGTTCAGCAGTCTTACGTCTTGGAGGTAGAAGCTATTAAGGAGCCTTTTGGTCCTAGATTTGGCACTCTGGTACCACTTGCCATGCATGCGGTAGCAGAGAGAACAGTCATTGACTTGGGTGACTGGAGTCTTTAACATTTTTTTGGGCCTTCCTCTGACACGCCTAGTTTATAGGTACTGGATGGCAGGAAGCTTGGCCCTAGTGATGTACCCTCTGTAGCGCCTTATGGTCAGATGCCAAGCAGTTGCCATACCAGGCGGTGATACAACTGGTCAGGATGCTTTCGATGGTGCAGCTGTAGAACTTGATAGTTCATTGATGATGTGGACACCAAGGAATTTGAAACTCTCATCCCGCTCCACTACAGCCCCGTTGATGTTAATGTTAATGGGGGCCTGTTCGGCCCGCCTTTTCATGTGTCCACGATCAGCTCTTTTGTCTTGCTCACATTGAGGGAAAGGTGGTTGTCCTGGCACCACACTGCCAGGTCTCTGACCTCCCTATAGGCCGTATCATCGTTGTCAGTGATCAGGCCTACCACTGTTGTGTCGTCAGCAAACTTAATGATGGTGTTGGAGTCGTGTTTGGCAATGCAGTCATGGGTGAACAGGGAGTACAGGAGGGGACTAAGCACACACTCCAAAGGGGCCCCAGTATTGAGGATCAGCGTGGCAGACATGTTGTTGCCTACCCTTACCACCTGGGGTCGGCCCGTCAGGAAGTCCAGGATCCAGTTGCAGAAGGAGGTGTTTAGTCCCAGGGTCCTTAGCTGAGCTGTAGTCAATGAACAGTATTATCACATAGGTGTTCCTTTTGTCCAGGGCAGTGTGGATTGAGATTGCATCATCTGTGGATCTGTTGGGGTGGTATGCAAATTGGAGTGTGTCTAGGGTATCCGGGATGAAGCTGTTGATCTGAGCCATAATCAGACTTTCAAAGCACTTCATGGCTACTGACATGAGTGCTCCAGGGTGGTAATCATTTAGGCAGGTTACCTTCGCTTCCTTGGACACAGGAATATGGTGGTCTGCTTGAAACATGTAGATATTACAGACTCGGTTAGAGAGACGTTGAAAATGTCAGTGAAGACACTTGCCAGTTGGTCCATGCATGCTTTTAGTACACGTCCTGGTAATCTGTCTCGTCTCACCCCGCTGCTTTGTGAATGTTGACCTGTTTAACGGTCTTGCTCACATCGGCTACCGAGAGCATTATCACACAGTCTTCTGGAACAGCTGGTGCTCTCATGCATGCTTCAGTGTTTGCCTCGAAGCGAGCAGAAAATGCATTTAGCTTGTCTGGTAGGCTCACGTCACTGGGCAGCTTGCGGCTAGGTTTCCCTTTGTAGTCCATAATAGTTTTCAAGCCCTGCCACATATGACGAGCATCAAAGCCGGGGTAGTAGGATTCAATCTTAGTCCTGTATTGACGTTCTGCCTGTTTGATGGTTCGTCTGAGGGCATACAGGGATTTCTTATAAGCATCCGGATTAGTGTCCTGCTCCTTGAAAGCAGCGGCTTTAGCCTTTAGCTCAGTGCGGATGTTGCTTGTAATCCATGCCTTCTGGTTGGGATATGAAACTGTGGGGACGACATCGTTGGTGCAGTTATTGATGAAGCCGATGACTGAGGTGGTATACTCCTCAATGCCATTGGATGAATCCCAGAACATATTCTCATCTGTGCTCACAGACAGTTCTGTAGCGTAGCATCTGCGTCGTCTGACCACTTCCGTATTGAGCGAGTCACTGGTACTTCCTGCTTTTTGCTTGTAAGCAGAAATCAGGAGGATAGAATTATGGTCAGATTTGCCAAATGGAGGGTGGGGGAGAGCTTTGTATGCATCTCTGTGTTTGGAGTAAAGGTGGTCTAGAGTTTTTTTTTTCTTCCTCTGGTTGCACATGCTGGTAGAAATGAGGTAAAACAGATTTAAGTTTGCCTGTGTTAAAGTACCCAGCCACTAGGAGCGCCGCTTCTGGATGATAATTTTCTTGTTTTCTTGTTTTTCTTGATGGCCGTTTTACTGCCAGCATCGGTATGTGGTGGTAAATAGACGGCTACGAATAATATAGATGCGAACTCTCTTGGTAGATAGTGTGGTCCACAGCTTATCATATGGTACTCTACCTCAGGCGAGCAATACCTCGAGACTTCTTTAATATTAGACATTGCCCACCAGTAGTTATTGACAAATAGACACACACACCCGGCCCTCGTCTTACCAGATGTAGCTTCTCTGTCCTGCCAATGCATGGAAAATCCCGCCAGCTCTATCTTATCCCTGTCGTTTTTCAGCCACGACTCGGTGAACATAAGATATTACCGTTTTTAATGTCCCGCTGGTAGGATAGTCTTGATCATATACCATCCATTTTGTTTTCCAGTGATTGCACATTGGCCAATTGAACGGATGGTAGTGGAGGTTTACTCACTCGCCTACAAATTCTCAGAAGGCAGCCCGACCTCCGCCCCTTTTTTCTCTGTCTTTTCTTCACGCAAATGACAGGGATTTGGGCCCGTTCCCGAGACAGCTGTATATCCTTCGCGTCAGACTCGTTAAAGAAAAATCTTTGTCCAGTTCGAGGTGAGTTATCGCTGTTCAAATGTCCAGAAGTTATTTTCGGTCATAAGAGACGATAGCAATAACATTATCTAGAAAATAAGTAGAACAAGAAGTTACAAACACTAACAAAATATCACAGTTGGTTAGGAGCCCGTAAAACGGCAGCCATCTCTTCTTGGCACCGTCATAGGATGCCACCTTTCTAACAAGTCAGTTTGTAAAATGTCTGCCCTGCTAGAGCTGCCCCGGTCAACTGTAAGTGCTGTTTTGGAAACGTCTTGGAGCTACACCGGCTTAGCCGCGAAGTGGTAGGCCACCCAAGCTCACAGAGCGGGACCGCCAAGTGCTGAAGCGCGCAGCACGTAAAAATTGTCTGTCCTCGATTGCAACACTCACTATGCTACAGCATACAATGATGTTGTAGGCACTTCTGTGCTTCCAACTTTGTGGCAACAGTTTGGGCAAGGCCCTTTCCTGTTTCAGCATGACAATGCCCCCATGCACAAAGTGAGGTCTATGGAGAAATGATTTGAAAGAACTTGACTGGCTTGCACAGAGCCCTGATCTCAACCTCATCGAAAACCTTTGGGATGAATTGGAATGCCCACTACGAGCCAGGCCTAATCGCCCAAAATCAGTGCCTGACCTCACTAATGCTCTTGTGGCTGAATGGAAGAAAGTCCCTGCAGCAATGTTCCAACATCTAGTGGAAAGCCTTCCCAGAAGAGTGGAGGCTGTTATAGTAGCTAAGGGGGCACCAGCTCCATATTAATGCCCATGATTTTGGAATGAGATGTTCGACAAGCAGGTGTCCACATACTTTTGGTCATGTAATGTACCTGCAGGGCCCGAGTTCCCTCTTCAAGTGTGTGAGCTCTGGTAGAAATCAGCCACGGGCCATATGTATCAGGCGTCTGATAGTAAGAGTGCTGATCTAGGATCAGATCCTCCCCCGTCCATGGAATATCATTCATTGTGATCTAAAAGGTAAATTGATCCTTAACTGACCTTAAACTGATCCTAAATCACTCTTACTCTGAGACTCTTGTTACATATGGCCCCATGTCCTAATGCTGTCGGTAGTGCTATAGGAGTGTCCTGTAAAGGGGATTCTACAGAAACACGCTCAAATGTGTCATTCACTTCTAATGCGTGGGAACAGCCACCGCATGTGTGTGTGTTTGTACAACCTCATACTCAGACATGTAGTTTAATTGAACCCTACCACCAATAAAAGTGCCTACTGCTTTACACGGCCTCGTAACCCTGTGGATATTGCCTCAGAAGCCCGGGCTGACGTCTCCACCACGACCAAGTTTGGGATCTGCACCTGTCCCTGATGCTACACACAGGCACACACACACACACACACACAGACAGACAGACCGCTTCAAAAAGGGCTCCAGTTTAAAAGGCTATAAGACTAATGAATCGCTTCAGTTAATTATTTGTCTGTAATGAAACAAGAGCAAATTAATTCAGCTCTCGTTAGAACATGACAGAAACCAGAGTTCACTCTGATCTTCTTCCCCCTTCTCACCCCAGCTCACCCTCTCTCTTTGACGGAGAGGAGACAAGGAAAGGAAGCCTCTTTAAGCCTCCCAGTCATTGAATCTACCTCCCACCATGTTGGACTAGGAGTGGCTTTGGCTGTACCCTCTCTCTAACGGTCATTAATACCAACGCCAGCTCACCGTGGTCTAACCGTGGTTGTACCGTGGTCAGGCTGGTTCGACAGGGCCTCCGGGTTTAATGTTGGCCAGCCATGACTTGTCCCTGGAGCAGGATTAGAGGGACTCTTGTCTGCTTTTTCCCAAGGGAATTGTTTCTCAGAGAATACAGGCTCAGCTATCCTGGTCTCAGTCTCTATTTACCATTCTCTCTCTCCCTTTCTCTCTCTCTCTCTCTCTCTCTCTCTCTCTCTCTCTCTCTCTCTCTCTCTCTCTCTCTCTCTCTCTCTCTCTCTCCCCCTTTCCCCTTCTCTCCCTCTCTCTCTCTCTTTCCCCTTCTCTCCCTCTATCTCTCTCTCTTTCCCCTTCTATCCCTCTCTCTCTTTCCCCTTCTCTCCCTCTCTCTCTCTTTCCCCTTCTCTCCCTCTCTCTCTATTTCCCCATCTCTCCCTCTCTCTCTCTTACCCCCTTCTCTCTCACACTTTCCCCTTCTCTCCCTCTCTCTCTCTCTTTCCCCTTCTTTCCCTCTCTCTCTCTCTTTCCCCTTCTCTCCCTCTCTCTCTCTTTCTCCTTCTCTCCCTCTCTCTCTCTCTTTCCCCTTCTCTCCCTCTCTCTCTCTTTCCCCTTCTCCCTCTCTCTCTTTCCCCTTCTCTCTCACTCTTTCCCTTTATCTCTCTCAATTCAATTCAATTCAATTTGTTTTATTGGCATGACGTAACAATGTAAATATTGCCAAAGCTTACTTTGGATATTTACAATATGAAAATAATGAGAATCAAAATTGTCAACGGGACAACAGTAACAACAATAACCAAGTGTCAAAATAACCATACAATGAACCATAACAATAAGCATACAGTAGAGGACATGTGCAGGTTGATTGGTCAGTCAGACACTGTCCCTCATCTTATGGCAGGCAGCAATGTAGTGCGCTGCCAACCCACAGCTCTCTGCGTCCTCCCCCCAACAGGACAGGTGGCCTACTCTCATCAGAGAGGTCTTTGGAACCTTGAATAAGGGTTTCAAATTTGGAGAAATGACACTCTCTAATTGTTTTATATTTTTGACATTTTGTCAGGAAATGCAGCTCTGTCTCAGATTCTGCTGTTGTGCAGTGGTTGCACAGCCTTTCCTCTACAGGGAGCCAGGTTTTCCTGTGTCTACTCTTCTCAATGGCAAGGCTGTGCTCACTGAGCCTGTACTTTGTCAAGTTTTTCTAAGGTTTTGATCAGTAACCCTGGTCAAATATTTAGCCCTCTATATCCCGCTTTCCCTTTCTCTCTCTCTTTCCCTTTATCTCTCTCTTTCCCTTTACCTCTCTCCCTCTCTCTCTCCCTCTCTCTCTCTCTCGCTCCCTCTCTCTCTCTTTCCCTTTCCCTTTCTCTCTCTCTCTCTCTCTCTCTCTCTCTCTCTCTCTCTCTCTCTCTCTCTCTCTCTCTCTCTTCTCACTCCCTCTCTCTCTCTTTCCCTTTCACTCTCTCTTTCTCTCTCTCTCTCTCCCTTTCTCTCTCTTTCCCTTTCTCTCTCTTTCCTGAGTCTCTACCTCCCTCCTAGTCCCTCACTATAGACCTGAGTCTCTACCTCCCTCCTAGTCCCTCACTATAGACCTGAGTATCCAGGTCTCTACCTCTTCCTAACGGCCTGTCTCTCTCCCCCTCAGTTTCTCCCCCTCAGTTTGTCAAACTTTTTCTCTCTCTGGGTATATCCCCTTCAGCTAGCCGTAGGGGGCGATGTGTTGCAAGTCTGTGTTAACGATGCAGGAGTGTCATTCCCCTGTGGGATGGATGGGACAGACTGGAACAGGCAGCGTTCCCAATGCTCCCACAGCTTCATTAGGATTCCTGTTTAATCCGTCTATGACGGGACTGACCGGGCCACGGGACACCCCTCAACACACACACACATTTTCAAGAACACACACTCTCTCTCTCTGTTATGCTAATGATGTGTTCTTCTTCCTGCACCGGCGATCTTTCATCTCTCCTCTGTCACTGCTTATAGAAATCCACTACAGATCAGAGGAGCTTATTATGGGTGATTAGTTCTGAGAGAGAGAGAGGGAGGGAGGGGAGGTAAACAAGCAGTGCAGAGAGAGAAAGTATTCACTCTCCATCTCTCCCTCACTTAGTTTCTTTCTCTCACTCTTTCATTGCTCATCCCTCTCTCTTCACCTTCTCTCTCCCCCCCCTCCCCCTGTCTAGAGATGTGTATTGATCAGCATGTTGACTGTGATATCAATAATCTCGTCTTTAGTGATCCTGTCCCCAGTCATCTCCCACTAATGAACCAGTGGAAATGTGCAATGCTGCCTGGCTTTGGTTCTATCAGCATTATATAGGCCTTATTAGTGTGAATGTTGATGGTTATATGTATGGTGATTGGGATTCAGAAAATCTCTCTCTCCATTATTCTCTTGATCACTCAATCTCTCTATCGCCCTCTTTTTTTTCTAAGATACAGCCTGTGAAGAGTGTATGTTGAGTGTGTGTATTGTTGAGTGTGTGTATTGTTGAGTGTGTGTATTGTGGTCCATTGACAGCTGCTGCATTATGGACTGGGTTTATTATGTGGCCTAACGGACGAGCCCTCCCTGTTTCAAAACACACACACACACTCGCAGACAGACAGCTAATTATCAGTGCGCGAGAGGGTAGGAAGAGCGGGATTGTTAGGGTAATGCATACCATTACTCAATGGACAACAGCAACATACAGTACAGTCAACTCACAGTGTACCTCAGCTACTCGTTTGTTTCTCCCCTCCTTCCCTCTCTCCCCATCTCCTTTTCCTCTCTCCTCCTTTCTCCACCTCCCCCATCTCGCCCCATCTCCTTTTCCTCTCTCCTCCTTTCTCCACCTCCCCCATCTCTCCAATTCTCCTTTTCCTCTCTCCTCCTTTCTCCACCTCCCCATCTCTCCTCTCCCCCTTCTGCTATCTCCTCCTCTCTCCTCTACTCCCTCTCTCCTCCTCTCTCCTCTACTCCCTCTCTCCTCTCTCCTCCTCTCTCCTCTCCTCTCTCTCCCCTACTCCCTCTCTCCTCTACTCCCTCTCTCCTCTCCTCCTCTCTCCTCTACTCCTTCTCTCCTCTCCTCCTCTTTCCTCTACTCCCTCTCTCCTCCTCTCTCCCCTACTCCCTCTCTCCTCCTCTCTCCCCTACTCCCTGTCTCCTCCTCTCTCCTCTACTCCCTCTCTCCTCTCCTCCTCTCTCCTCTACTCCCTCTCTCCTCTCCTCCTCTTTCCTCTACTCCCTCTCTCCTCCTCTCTCCCCTACTCCCTCTCTCCTCCTCTCTCCTCTACTCCCTCTCTCCTCCTCTCTCCTCTACTCCCTCTCTCCTCTCCTCCTCTTTCCTCTACTCCCTCTCTCCTCCTCTCTCCTCTACTCCCTCTCTCCTCCTCTCTCCTCTCATACTCTCTCCTCTACTCCCTGTCTCCTCCTCTCTCCTCTACTCCCTCTCTCCTCCTCCTCCTGGTTGTGTGGTTTCAGCTCTTTTCTCTCCCTCCTAATTCCTCTTTAATTATTAACACCAACATTATTAGGCCTTTCATTAGAGCAACAAAGCACCCTGAAGACTGATCACACACACGCACGCACGCACGCACGCACGCACGCACACACACACACACACACACACACACACACACACACACACACACACACACACACACACACACACACACACACACACACACACACACACACACACACACACACACACACACACACACACACACAACCTCAGACTTCATCAAGCACACTCATACACACCACACACCCTCATAGACTCCATCAAACAAACACACACACTTCCAATTATTAAGACACTCTAAATACACACAACTCTTACAGTGTTGTTAAGATGTATTGCTCTTTATGTGGTTGTGGAGTGGCCTTATTGCACTGTTACCAAGCACAACACAGCCTGTTCTATGGATTTAACCCTACGTTTCTAAATATCTAGATAGGTAAAGCACTCACAACATACTATCAGCAGCATACAGTATGAAGAAGTTGTGCTCTTTGAATACTTACAGGTAACAACAATGTGTGTGTGTGTTTAGTGGTTAATCAATGGTACGTTAAGGGGCCGGGCCGTGGCAGATGAGATTTGGGAGCGAGGGTTCCGCCTCCGTTTTAACTGTTTTATTTCTGTGTTAATCTGACATGTTTCTGGCCATCTATCTGTGTCATCAGGACCCGTCGGGGGGCGGAGAGGTCCTTGACAAAACACGGAACGCTCCTTAAGCCATCAGGCACTGGGGGGATGGGGGAGTGAGTGTGTGTGTGTGAGGCCTAATTGAACATGATAAAGTGTAAAGTTAATTACCCCTCACGGCTGTCACTGATACTCTCAGGGGGGGGGGGGGCCTCGGGCACAGCTGTTGGCTTTGGGGTGTGTGTGACAGAGTTGTGTGAGTGAGTGAAGAAGAAAGAGGAGAGTGGGGTGGGGAGGCGAGGGGACAATGGGACCCCTCCCATGGGGGTCGTGTGGAGGATGATGGGAACAATCGGCTTTTAAAGACGCCCCCTGTCCCTCTGGTGTGCCTCTCCTTAACACTCCTGTTCCATCACAACACATGCAACAACCCTATCCCAGGTCATGCCAGATTGTCTCTACACATAAAGTGGTTAACTGATGCTGAGCTCCTTAGATCAAATAAAATAATCTGGCTGCTATTAAAAGAGTCTTCTTGAACTGTGAGAGAGCTTTCTGGCAGCAATTCATGTTACCCTTAATGAGACTGACATGATATAGCGTTTTTTGGATGGGCCCTCACTGGTGAACCTAGCGTCTTGTCCAGGGGATATATTTGTAGGTTACAGAGACTGGAAAAAGGCTCTTGCCCCTATGGATTGTTCTGGCTCGGACAAGACTTACTTCTTCACTGGTAAACCATCTAGCAATGTGTCTGTGAGCCTGTCAACCACTTACCCTGTTCAGCAAGCCTTCATCAGGCACAGTCAACCACTAACCCTGTTCAGCAAGCCTTCATCAGGCACAGTCAACCACTAACCCTGTTCAGCAAGCCTTCATCAGGTACAGTCAACCACTAACCCTGTTTAGCAAGCCTTCATCAGGTACAGTCAACCACTAACCCTGTTCGGCAAGCCTTCATCAGGTACAGTCAACCACTAACCCTGTTTAGCAAGCCTTCTTCAGGTACAGTCAACCACTAACCCTGTTTAGCAAGCCTTCTTCAGGTACAGTCAACCACTAACCCTGTTTAGCAAGTCTTCATCAGGTACAATCAACCACAAACCCTGTTTAGCAAGCCTTCTTCAGGTACAGTCAACCACTAACCCTGTTCAGCAAGCCTTCATCAGGTACAGTCAACCACTAACCCTGTTAGGCAAGCCTTCATCAGGTATAGTCAACCACTAACCCTGTTCAGCAAGCCTTCATCAGGTATAGTCAACCACAAACCCTGTTTAGCAAGCCCTCATCAGTTACAGTCAACCACTAACCCTGTTCAGCAAGCCTTCATCAGGTACAGTCAACCACTAACCCTGTTCAGCAAGCCTTCATCAGGCACAGTCAACCACTAACCCTGTTCAGCAAGCCTTCATCAGGCACAGTCAACCACTAACCCTGTTCAGCAAGCCTTCATCAGGTACAGTCAACCACTAACCCTGTTTAGCAAGCCTTCATCAGGTACAGTCAACCACTAACCCTGTTCGGCAAGCCTTCATCAGGTACAGTCAACCACTAACCCTGTTTAGCAAGCCTTCTTCAGGTACAGTCAACCACTAACCCTGTTTAGCAAGCCTTCTTCAGGTACAGTCAACCACTAACCCTGTTTAGCAAGTCTTCATCAGGTACAATCAACCACAAACCCTGTTTAGCAAGCCTTCTTCAGGCACAGTCAACCACTAACCCTGTTCAGCAAGCCTTCATCAGGTACAGTCAACCACTAACCCTGTTAGGCAAGCCTTCATCAGGTATAGTCAACCACTAACCCTGTTCAGCAAGCCTTCATCAGGTATAGTCAACCACAAACCCTGTTTAGCAAGCCCTCATCAGTTACAGTCAACCACTAACCCTGTTCAGCAAGCCTTCATCAGGTACAGTCAACCACTAACCCTGTTCAGCAAGCCTTCATCAGTTACAGTCAACCACTAACTCTGTTTAGCAAGCCTTCGTTAGTTACAGTCAACCACTAACCCTGTTTAGCAAGCCTTCATCAGTTACAGTCAACCACTAACCCTGTTTAGCAAGCCTTCGTCAGTTACAGTCAACCACTAACCCTGTTCAGCAAGCCTTCGTCAGTTACAGTCAACTACTAACCCTGTTTAGCAAGCCTTCGTCAGGTACAGTCAACCACTAACCCTGTTTAGCAAACCTTCATCAGCTACAGTCAACCACTAACCCTGTTCAGCAAGCCTTCATCAGGTACAGTCAACCACTAACCCTGTTTAGCAAGCCTTCATCAGGTACAGTCAACCACTAACCCTGTTTAGCCAGTCTTCATCAGTTACAGTCAAACACTAACCCTGTTCAGCAAGCCTTCATCAGGTACAGTCAACCACTAACCCTGTTTAGCAAGCCTTCTTCAGGTACAGTCAACCACTAACCCTGTTTAGCAAGCCTTCTTCAGGTACAGTCAACCACTAACCCTGTTTAGCAAGTCTTCATCAGGTACAATCAACCACAAACCCTGTTTAGCAAGCCCTCATCGGGTACAGTCAACCACTAACCCTGTTCAGCAAGCCCTCATCAGGTATAGTCAACCACTAACCCTGTTTAGCAAGCCCTCATCAGGTATAGTCAACCACTAACCCTGTTAGGCAAGCCTTCATCAGGTACAGTCAACCACTAACCCTGTTTAGAAAACCTTCATCAGCTACAGTCAACCACTAACCCTGTTTAGCAAGCCTTCATCAGTTACAGTCAAACACTAACCCTGTTCAGCAGCCTTCATCAGGTACAGTCAACCACTAACCCTGTTCAGCAAGTCCTCATCAGGTACAGTCAACCACTAACCCTGTTCAGCAAGCCTTCATCAGGTACATTTAACCACTAACCCTGTTCAGTCAACCACTAACCCTGTTCAGCAAGCCTTCATCAGGTACAGTCAACCACTAACCCTGTTCAGCAAGCCCTCATCAGGTACAGTCAACCACTAACCCTGTTCAGCAAGCCTTCATCAGGTACAGTCAACCACTAACCCTGTTCAGCAAGCCTTCATCAGGTACAGTCAACCACTAACCCTGTTTAGCAAGCCTTCATCAGGTACAGTCAACCACTAACCCTGTTTAGCCAGTCTTCATCAGTTACAGTCAAACACTAACCCTGTTCAGCAAGCCTTCATCAGGTACAGTCAACCACTAACCCTGTTTAGCAAGCCTTCTTCAGGTACAGTCAACCACTAACCCTGTTTAGCAAGCCTTCTTCAGGTACAGTCAACCACTAACCCTGTTTAGCAAGTCTTCATCAGGTACAGTCAACCACTAACCCTGTTTAGCAAGTCTTCATCAGGTACAATCAACCACAAACCCTGTTTAGCAAGCCTTCTTCAGGTACAGTCAACCACTAACCCTGTTCAGCAAGCCTTCATCATATATAGTCAACCACTAACCCTGTTTAGCAAGCCCTCATCAGGTACAGTCAACCACTAACCCTGTTTAGCAAGCCCTCATCAGGTATAGTCAACCACTAACCCTGTTAGGCAAGCCTTCATCAGGTACAGTCAACCACTAACCCTGTTTAGCAAACCTTCAGTTGCTACAGTCAACCACTAACCCTGTTTAGCAAGCCTTCATCAGTTACAGTCAAACACTAACCCTGTTCAGCAGCCTTCATCAGGTACAGTCAACCACTAACCCTGATTAGCCAGTCTTCATCAGTTACAGTCAAACACTAACCCTGTTCAGCAAGCCTTCATCAGGTACAGTCAACCACTAACCCTGTTTAGCAAGCCTTCTTCAGGTACAGTCAACCACTAACCCTGTTTAGCAAGCCTTCTTCAGGTACAGTCAACCACTAACCCTGTTTAGCAAGTCTTCATCAGGTACAATCAACCACAAACCCTGCTTAGCAAGCCTTCTTCAGGTACAGTCAACCACTAACCCTGTTCAGCAAGCCTTCATCATATATAGTCAACCACTAACCCTGTTTAGCAAGCCCTCATCAGGTACAGTCAACCACTAACCCTGTTCAGCAAGCCTTCATCAGGTACAGTCAACCACTAACCCTGTTTAGCAAGCCTTCATCAGTTACAGTCAACCACTAACCCTGTTTAGCAAGCCCTCATCAGGTATAGTCAACCACAAACCCTGTTTAGCAAGCCTTCATCAGTTACAGTCAACCACTAACCCTGTTCAGCAAGCCTTCATCAGGTACAGTCAACCACTAACCCTGTTCAGAAAGCCTTCATCAGTTACAGTCAACCACTAACTCTGTTTAGCAAGCCTTCGTCAGTTACAGTCAACCACTAACCCTGTTTAGCAAGCCTTCATCAGTTACAGTCAACCACTAACCCTGTTTAGCAAGCCTTCGTCAGTTACAGTCAACCACTAACCCTGTTTAGCAAGCCTTCATCAGTTACAGTCAACCACTAACCCTGTTTAGAAAGCCCTCATCAGGTATAGTCAACCACTAACCCTGTTAGGCAAGCCTTCATCAGGTATAGTCAACCACTAACCCTGTTCAGCAAGCCTTCATCAGGTATAGTCAACCACAAACCCTGTTTAGCAAGCCTTCATCAGTTACAGTCAACCACTAACCCTGTTCAGCAAGCCTTCATCAGGTACAGTCAACCACTAACCCTGTTCAGCAAGCCTTCATCAGTTACAGTCAACCACTAACTCTGTTTAGCAAGCCTTCGTTAGTTACAGTCAACCACTAACCCTGTTTAGCAAGCCTTCATCAGTTACAGTCAACCACTAACCCTGTTTAGCAAGCCTTCGTCAGTTACAGTCAACCACTAACCCTGTTCAGCAAGCCTTCGTCAGTTACAGTCAACTACTAACCCTGTTTAGCAAGCCTTCGTCAGGTACAGTCAACCACTAACCCTGTTTAGCAAACCTTCATCAGCTACAGTCAACCACTAACCCTGTTCAGCAAGCCTTCATCAGGTACAGTCAACCACTAACCCTGTTTAGCCAGTCTTCATCAGTTACAGTCAAACACTAACCCTGTTCAGCAAGCCTTCATCAGGTACAGTCAACCACTAACCCTGTTTAGCAAGCCTTCTTCAGGTACAGTCAACCACTAACCCTGTTTAGCAAGCCTTCTTCAGGTACAGTCAACCACTAACCCTGTTTAGCAAGTCTTCATCAGGTACAATCAACCACAAACCCTGTTTAGCAAGCCTTCTTCAGGTACAGTCAACCACTAACCCTGTTCAGCAAGCCTTCATCATATATAGTCAACCACTAACCCTGTTTAGCAAGCCCTCATCAGGTACAGTCAACCACTAACCCTGTTTAGCAAGCCCTCATCAGGTATAGTCAACCACTAACCCTGTTTAGCAAGCCCTCATCAGGTATAGTCAACCACTAACCCTGTTAGGCAAGCCTTCATCAGGTACAGTCAACCACTAACCCTGTTTAGAAAACCTTCATCAGCTACAGTCAACCACTAACCCTGTTTAGCAAGCCTTCATCAGTTACAGTCAAACACTAACCCTGTTCAGCAGCCTTCATCAGGTACAGTCAACCACTAACCCTGTTCAGCAAGTCCTCATCAGGTACAGTCAACCACTAACCCTGTTCAGCAAGCCTTCATCAGGTACATTCAACCACTAACCCTGTTCAGCAAGCCCTCATCAGGTACAGTCAACCACTAACCCTGTTCAGCAAGCCTTCATCAGGTACAGTCAACCACTAACCCTGTTCAGCAAGCCCTCATCAGGTACAGTCAACCACTAACCCTGTTCAGCAAGCCTTCATCAGGTACAGTCAACCACTAACCCTGTTCAGCAAGCCTTCATCAGGTACAGTCAACCACTAACCCTGTTTAGCAAGCCTTCATCAGGTACAGTCAACCACTAACCCTGTTTAGCCAGTCTTCATCACTTACAGTCAAACACTAACCCTGTTCAGCAAGCCTTCATCAGGTACAGTCAACCACTAACCCTGTTTAGCAAGCCTTCTTCAGGTACAGTCAACCACTAACCCTGTTTAGCAAGCCTTCTTCAGGTACAGTCAACCACTAACCCTGTTTAGCAAGTCTTCATCAGGTACAATCAACCACAAACCCTGTTTAGAAAGCCTTCATCAGTTACAGTCAACCACTAACTCTGTTTAGCAAGCCTTCGTCAGTTACAGTCAACCACTAACCCTGTTTAGCAAGCCTTCATCAGTTACAGTCAACCACTAACCCTGTTTAGCAAGCCTTCGTCAGTTACAGTCAACCACTAACCCTGTTTAGCAAGCCTTCATCAGTTACAGTCAACCACTAACCCTGTTTAGAAAGCCCTCATCAGGTATAGTCAACCACTAACCCTGTTAGGCAAGCCTTCATCAGGTATAGTCAACCACTAACCCTGTTCAGCAAGCCTTCATCAGGTATAGTCAACCACAAACCCTGTTTAGCAAGCCTTCATCAGTTACAGTCAACCACTAACCCTGTTCAGCAAGCCTTCATCAGGTACAGTCAACCACTAACCCTGTTCAGCAAGCCTTCATCAGTTACAGTCAACCACTAACTCTGTTTAGCAAGCCTTCGTTAGTTACAGTCAACCACTAACCCTGTTTAGCAAGCCTTCATCAGTTACAGTCAACCACTAACCCTGTTTAGCAAGCCTTCGTCAGTTACAGTCAACCACTAACCCTGTTCAGCAAGCCTTCGTCAGTTACAGTCAACTACTAACCCTGTTTAGCAAGCCTTCGTCAGGTACAGTCAACCACTAACCCTGTTTAGCAAACCTTCATCAGCTACAGTCAACCACTAACCCTGTTCAGCAAGCCTTCATCAGGTACAGTCAACCACTAACCCTGTTTAGCCAGTCTTCATCAGTTACAGTCAAACACTAACCCTGTTCAGCAAGCCTTCATCAGGTACAGTCAACCACTAACCCTGTTTAGCAAGCCTTCTTCAGGTACAGTCAACCACTAACCCTGTTTAGCAAGCCTTCTTCAGGTACAGTCAACCACTAACCCTGTTTAGCAAGTCTTCATCAGGTACAATCAACCACAAACCCTGTTTAGCAAGCCTTCTTCAGGTACAGTCAACCACTAACCCTGTTCAGCAAGCCTTCATCATATATAGTCAACCACTAACCCTGTTTAGCAAGCCCTCATCAGGTACAGTCAACCACTAACCCTGTTTAGCAAGCCCTCATCAGGTATAGTCAACCACTAACCCTGTTTAGCAAGCCCTCATCAGGTATAGTCAACCACTAACCCTGTTAGGCAAGCCTTCATCAGGTACAGTCAACCACTAACCCTGTTTAGAAAACCTTCATCAGCTACAGTCAACCACTAACCCTGTTTAGCAAGCCTTCATCAGTTACAGTCAAACACTAACCCTGTTCAGCAGCCTTCATCAGGTACAGTCAACCACTAACCCTGTTCAGCAAGTCCTCATCAGGTACAGTCAACCACTAACCCTGTTCAGCAAGCCTTCATCAGGTACATTCAACCACTAACCCTGTTCAGCAAGCCCTCATCAGGTACAGTCAACCACTAACCCTGTTCAGCAAGCCTTCATCAGGTACAGTCAACCACTAACCCTGTTCAGCAAGCCCTCATCAGGTACAGTCAACCACTAACCCTGTTCAGCAAGCCTTCATCAGGTACAGTCAACCACTAACCCTGTTCAGCAAGCCTTCATCAGGTACAGTCAACCACTAACCCTGTTTAGCAAGCCTTCATCAGGTACAGTCAACCACTAACCCTGTTCGGCAAGCCTTCATCAGGTACAGTCAACCACTAACCCTGTTTAGCAAGCCTTCTTCAGGTACAGTCAACCACTAACCCTGTTTAGCAAGCCTTCTTCAGGTACAGTCAACCACTAACCCTGTTTAGCAAGTCTTCATCAGGTACAATCAACCACAAACCCTGTTTAGCAAGCCTTCTTCAGGTACAGTCAACCACTAACCCTGTTCAGCAAGCCTTCATCAGGTACAGTCAACCACTAACCCTGTTAGGCAAGCCTTCATCAGGTATAGTCAACCACTAACCCTGTTCAGCAAGCCTTCATCAGGTATAGTCAACCACAAACCCTGTTTAGCAAGCCCTCATCAGTTACAGTCAACCACTAACCCTGTTCAGCAAGCCTTCATCAGGTACAGTCAACCACTAACCCTGTTCAGCAAGCCTTCATCAGTTACAGTCAACCACTAACTCTGTTTAGCAAGCCTTCGTTAGTTACAGTCAACCACTAACCCTGTTTAGCAAGCCTTCATCAGTTACAGTCAACCACTAACCCTGTTTAGCAAGCCTTCGTCAGTTACAGTCAACCACTAACCCTGTTCAGCAAGCCTTCGTCAGTTACAGTCAACTACTAACCCTGTTTAGCAAGCCTTCGTCAGGTACAGTCAACCACTAACCCTGTTTAGCAAACCTTCATCAGCTACAGTCAACCACTAACCCTGTTCAGCAAGCCTTCATCAGGTACAGTCAACCACTAACCCTGTTTAGCAAGCCTTCATCAGGTACAGTCAACCACTAACCCTGTTTAGCCAGTCTTCATCAGTTACAGTCAAACACTAACCCTGTTCAGCAAGCCTTCATCAGGTACAGTCAACCACTAACCCTGTTTAGCAAGCCTTCTTCAGGTACAGTCAACCACTAACCCTGTTTAGCAAGCCTTCTTCAGGTACAGTCAACCACTAACCCTGTTTAGCAAGTCTTCATCAGGTACAATCAACCACAAACCCTGTTTAGCAAGCCCTCATCGGGTACAGTCAACCACTAACCCTGTTCAGCAAGCCCTCATCAGGTATAGTCAACCACTAACCCTGTTTAGCAAGCCCTCATCAGGTATAGTCAACCACTAACCCTGTTAGGCAAGCCTTCATCAGGTACAGTCAACCACTAACCCTGTTTAGAAAACCTTCATCAGCTACAGTCAACCACTAACCCTGTTTAGCAAGCCTTCATCAGTTACAGTCAAACACTAACCCTGTTCAGCAGCCTTCATCAGGTACAGTCAACCACTAACCCTGTTCAGCAAGTCCTCATCAGGTACAGTCAACCACTAACCCTGTTCAGCAAGCCTTCATCAGGTACATTTAACCACTAACCCTGTTCAGTCAACCACTAACCCTGTTCAGCAAGCCTTCATCAGGTACAGTCAACCACTAACCCTGTTCAGCAAGCCCTCATCAGGTACAGTCAACCACTAACCCTGTTCAGCAAGCCTTCATCAGGTACAGTCAACCACTAACCCTGTTCAGCAAGCCTTCATCAGGTACAGTCAACCACTAACCCTGTTTAGCAAGCCTTCATCAGGTACAGTCAACCACTAACCCTGTTTAGCCAGTCTTCATCAGTTACAGTCAAACACTAACCCTGTTCAGCAAGCCTTCATCAGGTACAGTCAACCACTAACCCTGTTTAGCAAGCCTTCTTCAGGTACAGTCAACCACTAACCCTGTTTAGCAAGCCTTCTTCAGGTACAGTCAACCACTAACCCTGTTTAGCAAGTCTTCATCAGGTACAGTCAACCACTAACCCTGTTTAGCAAGTCTTCATCAGGTACAATCAACCACAAACCCTGTTTAGCAAGCCTTCTTCAGGTACAGTCAACCACTAACCCTGTTCAGCAAGCCTTCATCATATATAGTCAACCACTAACCCTGTTTAGCAAGCCCTCATCAGGTACAGTCAACCACTAACCCTGTTTAGCAAGCCCTCATCAGGTATAGTCAACCACTAACCCTGTTAGGCAAGCCTTCATCAGGTACAGTCAACCACTAACCCTGTTTAGCAAACCTTCAGTTGCTACAGTCAACCACTAACCCTGTTTAGCAAGCCTTCATCAGTTACAGTCAAACACTAACCCTGTTCAGCAGCCTTCATCAGGTACAGTCAACCACTAACCCTGTTTAGCCAGTCTTCATCAGTTACAGTCAAACACTAACCCTGTTCAGCAAGCCTTCATCAGGTACAGTCAACCACTAACCCTGTTTAGCAAGCCTTCTTCAGGTACAGTCAACCACTAACCCTGTTTAGCAAGCCTTCTTCAGGTACAGTCAACCACTAACCCTGTTTAGCAAGTCTTCATCAGGTACAATCAACCACAAACCCTGCTTAGCAAGCCTTCTTCAGGTACAGTCAACCACTAACCCTGTTCAGCAAGCCTTCATCATATATAGTCAACCACTAACCCTGTTTAGCAAGCCCTCATCAGGTACAGTCAACCACTAACCCTGTTCAGCAAGCCTTCATCAGGTACAGTCAACCACTAACCCTGTTTAGCAAGCCTTCATCAGTTACAGTCAACCACTAACCCTGTTTAGCAAGCCCTCATCAGGTATAGTCAACCACAAACCCTGTTTAGCAAGCCTTCATCAGTTACAGTCAACCACTAACCCTGTTCAGCAAGCCTTCATCAGGTACAGTCAACCACTAACCCTGTTCAGAAAGCCTTCATCAGTTACAGTCAACCACTAACTCTGTTTAGCAAGCCTTCGTCAGTTACAGTCAACCACTAACCCTGTTTAGCAAGCCTTCATCAGTTACAGTCAACCACTAACCCTGTTTAGCAAGCCTTCGTCAGTTACAGTCAACCACTAACCCTGTTTAGCAAGCCTTCATCAGTTACAGTCAACCACTAACCCTGTTTAGAAAGCCCTCATCAGGTATAGTCAACCACTAACCCTGTTAGGCAAGCCTTCATCAGGTATAGTCAACCACTAACCCTGTTCAGCAAGCCTTCATCAGGTATAGTCAACCACAAACCCTGTTTAGCAAGCCTTCATCAGTTACAGTCAACCACTAACCCTGTTCAGCAAGCCTTCATCAGGTACAGTCAACCACTAACCCTGTTCAGCAAGCCTTCATCAGTTACAGTCAACCACTAACTCTGTTTAGCAAGCCTTCGTTAGTTACAGTCAACCACTAACCCTGTTTAGCAAGCCTTCATCAGTTACAGTCAACCACTAACCCTGTTTAGCAAGCCTTCGTCAGTTACAGTCAACCACTAACCCTGTTCAGCAAGCCTTCGTCAGTTACAGTCAACTACTAACCCTGTTTAGCAAGCCTTCGTCAGGTACAGTCAACCACTAACCCTGTTTAGCAAACCTTCATCAGCTACAGTCAACCACTAACCCTGTTCAGCAAGCCTTCATCAGGTACAGTCAACCACTAACCCTGTTTAGCCAGTCTTCATCAGTTACAGTCAAACACTAACCCTGTTCAGCAAGCCTTCATCAGGTACAGTCAACCACTAACCCTGTTTAGCAAGCCTTCTTCAGGTACAGTCAACCACTAACCCTGTTTAGCAAGCCTTCTTCAGGTACAGTCAACCACTAACCCTGTTTAGCAAGTCTTCATCAGGTACAATCAACCACAAACCCTGTTTAGCAAGCCTTCTTCAGGTACAGTCAACCACTAACCCTGTTCAGCAAGCCTTCATCATATATAGTCAACCACTAACCCTGTTTAGCAAGCCCTCATCAGGTACAGTCAACCACTAACCCTGTTTAGCAAGCCCTCATCAGGTATAGTCAACCACTAACCCTGTTTAGCAAGCCCTCATCAGGTATAGTCAACCACTAACCCTGTTAGGCAAGCCTTCATCAGGTACAGTCAACCACTAACCCTGTTTAGAAAACCTTCATCAGCTACAGTCAACCACTAACCCTGTTTAGCAAGCCTTCATCAGTTACAGTCAAACACTAACCCTGTTCAGCAGCCTTCATCAGGTACAGTCAACCACTAACCCTGTTCAGCAAGTCCTCATCAGGTACAGTCAACCACTAACCCTGTTCAGCAAGCCTTCATCAGGTACATTCAACCACTAACCCTGTTCAGCAAGCCCTCATCAGGTACAGTCAACCACTAACCCTGTTCAGCAAGCCTTCATCAGGTACAGTCAACCACTAACCCTGTTCAGCAAGCCCTCATCAGGTACAGTCAACCACTAACCCTGTTCAGCAAGCCTTCATCAGGTACAGTCAACCACTAACCCTGTTCAGCAAGCCTTCATCAGGTACAGTCAACCACTAACCCTGTTTAGCAAGCCTTCATCAGGTACAGTCAACCACTAACCCTGTTTAGCCAGTCTTCATCACTTACAGTCAAACACTAACCCTGTTCAGCAAGCCTTCATCAGGTACAGTCAACCACTAACCCTGTTTAGCAAGCCTTCTTCAGGTACAGTCAACCACTAACCCTGTTTAGCAAGCCTTCTTCAGGTACAGTCAACCACTAACCCTGTTTAGCAAGTCTTCATCAGGTACAATCAACCACAAACCCTGTTTAGAAAGCCTTCATCAGTTACAGTCAACCACTAACTCTGTTTAGCAAGCCTTCGTCAGTTACAGTCAACCACTAACCCTGTTTAGCAAGCCTTCATCAGTTACAGTCAACCACTAACCCTGTTTAGCAAGCCTTCGTCAGTTACAGTCAACCACTAACCCTGTTTAGCAAGCCTTCATCAGTTACAGTCAACCACTAACCCTGTTTAGAAAGCCCTCATCAGGTATAGTCAACCACTAACCCTGTTAGGCAAGCCTTCATCAGGTATAGTCAACCACTAACCCTGTTCAGCAAGCCTTCATCAGGTATAGTCAACCACAAACCCTGTTTAGCAAGCCTTCATCAGTTACAGTCAACCACTAACCCTGTTCAGCAAGCCTTCATCAGGTACAGTCAAACACTAACCCTGTTCAGCAAGCCTTCATCAGTTACAGTCAACCACTAACTCTGTTTAGCAAGCCTTCGTTAGTTACAGTCAACCACTAACCCTGTTTAGCAAGCCTTCATCAGTTACAGTCAACCACTAACCCTGTTTAGCAAGCCTTCGTCAGTTACAGTCAACCACTAACCCTGTTCAGCAAGCCTTCGTCAGTTACAGTCAACTACTAACCCTGTTTAGCAAGCCTTCGTCAGGTACAGTCAACCACTAACCCTGTTTAGCAAACCTTCATCAGCTACAGTCAACCACTAACCCTGTTCAGCAAGCCTTCATCAGGTACAGTCAACCACTAACCCTGTTTAGCCAGTCTTCATCAGTTACAGTCAAACACTAACCCTGTTCAGCAAGCCTTCATCAGGTACAGTCAACCACTAACCCTGTTTAGCAAGCCTTCTTCAGGTACAGTCAACCACTAACCCTGTTTAGCAAGCCTTCTTCAGGTACAGTCAACCACTAACCCTGTTTAGCAAGTCTTCATCAGGTACAATCAACCACAAACCCTGTTTAGCAAGCCTTCTTCAGGTACAGTCAACCACTAACCCTGTTCAGCAAGCCTTCATCATATATAGTCAACCACTAACCCTGTTTAGCAAGCCCTCATCAGGTACAGTCAACCACTAACCCTGTTTAGCAAGCCCTCATCAGGTATAGTCAACCACTAACCCTGTTTAGCAAGCCCTCATCAGGTATAGTCAACCACTAACCCTGTTAGGCAAGCCTTCATCAGGTACAGTCAACCACTAACCCTGTTTAGAAAACCTTCATCAGCTACAGTCAACCACTAACCCTGTTTAGCAAGCCTTCATCAGTTACAGTCAAACACTAACCCTGTTCAGCAGCCTTCATCAGGTACAGTCAACCACTAACCCTGTTCAGCAAGTCCTCATCAGGTACAGTCAACCACTAACCCTGTTCAGCAAGCCTTCATCAGGTACATTCAACCACTAACCCTGTTCAGCAAGCCCTCATCAGGTACAGTCAACCACTAACCCTGTTCAGCAAGCCTTCATCAGGTACAGTCAACCACTAACCCTGTTCAGCAAGCCCTCATCAGGTACAGTCAACCACTAACCCTGTTCAGCAAGCCTTCATCAGGTACAGTCAACCACTAACCCTGTTTAGCAAGCCTTCTTCAGGTACAGTCAACCACTAACCCTGTTTAGCAAGCCTTCTTCAGGTACAGTCAACCACTAACCCTGTTTAGCAAGCCTTCATCAGGTACAGTCAACCACTAACCCTGTTTAGCCAGTCTTCATCAGTTACAGTCAAACACTAACCCTGTTCAGCAAGCCTTCATCAGGTACAGTCAACCACTAACCCTGTTTAGCAAGCCTTCTTCAGGTACAGTCAACCACTAACCCTGTTTAGCAAGCCTTCTTCAGGTACAGTCAACCACTAACCCTGTTTAGCAAGTCTTCATCAGGTACAATCAACCACAAACCCTGTTTAGCAAGCCTTCTTCAGGTACAGTCAACCACTAACCCTGTTCAGCAAGCCTTCATCATATATAGTCAACCACTAACCCTGTTTAGCAAGCCCTCATCAGGTACAGTCAACCACTAACCCTGTTTAGCAAGCCCTCATCAGGTATAGTCAACCACTAACCCTGTTAGGTAAGCCTTCATCAGGTACAGTCAACCACTAACCCTGTTTAGCAAACCTTCATTTGCTACAGTCAACCACTAACCCTGTTTAGCAAGCCTTCATCAGTTACAGTCAAACACTAACCCTGTTCAGCAGCCTTCATCAGGTACAGTCAACCACTAACCCTGTTTAGCCAGTCTTCATCAGTTACAGTCAAACACTAACCCTGTTCAGCAAGCCTTCATCAGGTACAGTCAACCACTAACCCTGTTTAGCAAGCCTTCTTCAGGTACAGTCAACCACTAACCCTGTTTAGCAAGCCTTCTTCAGGTACAGTCAACCACTAACCCTGTTTAGCAAGTCTTCATCAGGTACAATCAACCACAAACCCTGCTTAGCAAGCCTTCATCAGTTACAGTCAACCACTAACCCTGTTTAGCAAGCCCTCATCAGGTATAGTCAACCACTAACCCTGTTAGGCAAGCCTTCATCAGGTATAGTCAACCACTAACCCTGTTCAGCAAGCCTTCATCAGGTATAGTCAAGCACAAACCCTGTTTAGCAAGCCTTCATCAGTTACAGTCAACCACTAACCCTGTTCAGCAAGCCTTCATCAGGTACAGTCAACCACTAACCCTGTTCAGCAAGCCTTCATCAGTTACAGTCAACCACTAACTCTGTTTAGCAAGCCTTCGTCAGTTACAGTCAACCACTAACCCTGTTTAGCAAGCCTTCATCAGTTACAGTCAACCACTAACCCTGTTTAGCAAGCCTTCGTCAGTTACAGTCAACCACTAACCCTGTTCAGCAAGCCTTCATCAGTTACAGTCAACCACTAACCCTGTTTAGCAAGCCTTCGCAGTTACAGTCAACCACAAACCCTGTTTAGCAAGCCTTCATCAGGTACAGTCAACCACTAACCCTGTTTATAGCAAGCCTTCATCAGGTATAGTCAACCACTAACCCTGTTCAGCAAGCCTTCATCTCAGATCCACTTCCTTTCACCATGAATAGGTTTATTGTCTTTTAAAATAGCTTTTTGGTCTTGAACCTGACCTGGTATTGTGCTGTTTTGAGGTTTCTTTTGCATTGTGTTTGGAGAGTATTAAGGCCTACAGTATATGGGAATAAGGAGACAGTTGTGCCATATACTGTAGATTGCAAAATAGTTGGGAAGAGATTTTAGATGTACCGATTCCATGGCACATGGTTTATGTACTGATACACAAAACAATGCTGGCTTCAAAATGTTTTTCCGTATAAATTATTATGCAATATTCTTTCAACCAATAGAATGTTATAAACCCATCCCCCCAAATAACATCCCTTTTTCAGGACCCTGTCTTTCAAAGATAATTAATAAAAATCCAAATAACTTCACAGATCTTCATTGTAAAGGGTTTAAACACTGTTTCCCATGCTTGTTCAATGAACCATAAACAATTAATGAACATGCACCTATGGAATGGTCGTTAAGGCACTAAGGTCACAGTTATGAAAACTTAGGACACTAAAAGAGGCCTTTCTACTGACTCTGAAAAACACCAAAAGAAAGATGCCCAGGGTCCCTGCTCATCTGCGTGAACGTGCCTTAGGCATGCTGCAAGGAGGCATGAGGACCGCAGATGTGGCCAGGGCAATAAATTGCAATGTCCGTACTTTGAGACGCCTAAGACAGAGCTACAGGGAGATGGGGCGGACAGCTGATTGTCCTCGCAGTGGCAGACCACATGTAACAACACCTGCACAGGATTGGTGCATCTGAACATCACACCTGCGGGACGGGTACAGGATTGCAACAACAAATGTCCGAGTTACACCAGGAATTTACAATCCCACCATCAGTGCTCAGACTGTCCACAATAGGCCAAGAGAGGCTGGACTGATGGCTTGTAGGCCTGTTGTAAGGCAGGTCCTCACCAGACATCACCAGCAACAGCATTGCCTATGGGCACAAACCAACTGTCGCTGGACCAGACAGGACTGGAAAAAAGTGCTCTTCACTGACGAGTCCTGGTTATGTCTCACCAGGGGTGATGGTCGGATCCGCGTATATCGTTGAAGGAATGAGCATTCCACCGAGGCCTGTACTCTGGAGTGGGATCGATTTGGAGGTGGAGGGTCCGTCATGGTCTGGGGCGGTGTGTCACAGCATCATCGGACTGAGCTTGTTGTCATTGCAGGCAATCTCAACGCTGTGCGTTACAGGGAAGACATCCTCCCTCATGTGTTACCCTTCCTGCAGGCTCATCCTGACATGACCCACCAGCATGACAATGCCACCAGCCATACTGCCTGTTCTGTGTGTGATTTCCTGCAAGACAGGAATGTCAGCGTTCTGCCATGGCCAGGGAAGAGCCCGGATCGGACCTGTTGGATCGGAGGGTAAGGGCTAGGGCCATTCCCCCCAGAAATGTCCGGGAACTTGCAGGTGCCTTGGTGGAAGAGTGGGGTAACATCACAGCAAGAACTGGCAAATCTGGTGCCATCCATGAGGAGGAGATGCACTGCAGTACTTAATGCAGCTGGTGGCCACACCAGATACTGACTGTTACTTTTGATTTTGACCCTCCCTTTTTTCAGGGACACATTATCCCAGTTCAGGTTAGTCACATGTCTGTGGAACTTGTTCAGTTTATGTCTTAGTTGTTGAATCTGGTTATGTTCATACAAATATTTACACATGTTACATTTGCTGAAAATAAACGCAATTGACAGTGAGAGGATGTTTATTTTTTGCTGAGTATATATAAGGGGGATACAACAATCCCAGCTCTGCAGATTTTGCTGCGAAGATGGTGTCACACCTTGATCTGTTTCAGCTGTCTTTGTGTTTGTCTCCACGCCCCTCCAGGTGTCGCCCGTCTTCCCCATTATCCCCTGTGTATTTATACCTGTGTTCTCCTTTTGTCTGTTGCCAGTTCGTTTTGTTCCGTCAAGCCAGCGTTTTCCCCTCTGCTCCTGTCTCTCGATTGTTTCTGTTTCCTAGTTTTCCCAGTGTTGACCATTCTGCCTGCCATCCTGTACCTTTGCCCCACCTATCTGTATTACTGACCTCTGCCTGCCCTGATCCTGAGCCTGCCTGCAGTCCTGTACCTTTGCCCCACCTATCTGGATTACTGACCTCTGCCTGCCCTGATCCTGAGCCTGCCTGCAGTCTGTCCTGTACCTTTGCCCCACCTATCTGGATTACTGACCTCTGCCTGCCCTGATCCTGAGCCTGCCTGCCGTCCTGTACCTTTGCCCCACCTATCTGGATTACTGACCTCTGCCTACCCTGATCCTGAGCCTGCCTGCCGTCCTGTACCTTTTCCCCACCTATCTGGATTACTGACCTCTGCCTACCCTGATCCTGAGCCTGCCTGCCGTCCTGTACCTTTGCCCCACCTATCTGGATTACTGACCTCTGCCTACCCTGATCCTGAGCCTGCCTGCCGTCCTGTACCTTTGCCCCACCTATCTGGATTACTGACCTCTGCCTACCCTGACCCTGAGCCTGCCTGCCGTCCTGTACCTTTGCCCCACCTATCTGGATTACTGACCTCTGCCTACCCTGATCCTGAGCCTGCCTGCCGTCCTGTACCTTTGCCCCACCTATCTGGATTACTGACCTCTGCCTACCCTGACCCTGAGCCTGCCTGCCGTCCTGTACCTTTGCCCCACCTATCTGGATTACTGACCTCTGCCTACCCTGACCCTGAGCCTGCCTGCCGTCCTGTACCTTTGCCCCACCTATCTGGATTACTGACCTCTGCCTATCCAGGACCTGCTTTTTCCTGCCCCTGTTCGATTAATAAACTGTTGTTACTTCGACGTTCTCTGCATCTGGGTTTTACCTGAAATGTGGTACTGTCCATATGTAGGTTGTTTTTGGACGCAGGTTCAAGAATGGCTGAATAATTGCAACATTTACCTGGAGCTAACTCTGCAAATAGCACTGCTGAGTGACTTTAAAAAGTCATAGTCAATCGATCAATAATGTAATAATACTCTTAGCAAAAATGTTTATTTTAATTTACAATCAGTAGAATCTATGAGAATAGAAAGGTTCATAACTTTTGTGAAACAGCACAGTTTCAAAATATATGGCAAATAGAAATCCAAACTGGATGGTGTTCAGAGATAGATGGGAGGGGTTGAGGGTAGCTGATGGTGGGACTGGATGGTGTTCAGAGATAGATGGGAGGGGTTGAGTGGAGCTGAAGGCTGGGACTGGATGGTGTTCAGAGACAGATGGGAGGGGTTGAAAGTAGCTGATGGATGGGACTGGATGATGTTCAGAGATAGATGGGAGGGGTTGAAGGTAGCTGATGGATGGGACTGGATGATGTTCAGAGATAGATGGGAGGGGTTGAAGGTAGCTGATGGATGGGACTGGATGGTGTTCAGAGATAGATGGGAGGGGTTGAAGGTAGCTGATGGATGGGACTGGATGGTGTTCAGAGATAGATGGGAGGGGTTGAAGGTAGCTGATGGATGGGACTGGATGGTGTTCAGAGATAGATGGGAGGGGTTGAGGGTAGCTGATGGATGGGACTAAAAACAAACAAAAGATAAATATTGTGAAATATACTGTGTCTGTAAAATATGTACAGTTGAAGTCGGAAGTTTACATACACTTAGGTTGGAGTCATTAAAACTAATTTTTCAACTACTCCACAAATTTCTTGTTAACTAACTATAGTTTTGGCAAGTTGGTTAGGACATTTACTTTGTGCATGACACAAGTAATTTTCCCAACAATTGTTTATAATTGTTATTTCACTTATAATTCACTGTATTGCAATTCCAGTGGATCAGAAGTATACATACACTAAGTTGACTATGCCTTTAAACAGCTTGGAAAATTCCAGAAAATGACGTCATGGCTATAGAAGCTTCTGATAGGCTAATTGACATCATTTAAGTCAATTGGAGGTGGACCTGTGGATGTATTTCAAGGCCTGCCTTCAAACTCAGTGCCTCTTTGCTTGACATCATGGCAAAAACAAAAGAAATCAGCCAAGACCTCAGAAAAATAATTGTAGACCTACACAAGTCTGGTTCATCCTTGGGAGCAATTTCCAAATGCCTGAAGGTACCATGTTCATCTGTACAAACAATAGTACGCAAGTATAAACAACATGGGACCAAGCAGCCGTCATAACGCACAGAAAGGGGACGCTTTCTGTCTCCTAGAGATGAACATTCTTTGGTGCGAAAAGTGCGAATCAATCCCAGAACAACAGCAAAGGACCTTGTGAAGAAGCTGGAGGAAACGGGTACAAAAGTATCTATATCCACAGTATAACTAGTTCTATACTGACATAACCTGAAAGGCCGCTCAGCAAGGAAGAAGCCACTGCTCCAAAACCGCCATAAAAAACCCAGACTACGGTTTGCAACTGCACATGGGGACAAAGATTGTACTTATTGGAGAAATGTTCTCTGGTCTGATGAAACAAAAATAGAACTGTTTGGCCCTAATGACCAATGTTATGTTTGGAGGAAAAAGGGGGAGGCTTGCAAGACAAAGATCACCATCCCAACCGTGAAGCACGGTTATGGAAAATTATGTGGATATATTGAAGCAACATCTCAAGACATCAGTCTTCAGTCATCAGTTAAAGCTTGGTTGCAAATGGGTATTCCAAATGGACAATGACCCCAAGCATACTTCCAAAGTTGTGGCAAAATAGCTTAAGGACAACAAAGTCAAGGTATTGGAGTGGCCATCACAAAGCCCTGACCTCAATCCCATAGAACATTTTTGGGCAGAACTGAAAAAGCATATGCGAGCAAGGAGGCCTACAAACCTGACTCAGTTACACCAGCTCTGTCAGAAGGAATGGGCCAAAATTCACCCAACTTATTGTGGGAAGCTTGTAGAAGGCTACCCGAAACATTTGACCCTAGTTAAACAATTTAAAGGCAATACTACCAAATACTAAGTGAGCGTATGTAAACTTCTGACCCACTGGGAATGTGATGAAAGAAATAAAAGCTGAAATAGGTCATTCTCTCTACTATTCTGACATTTCACATTCTTAAAATAAAGTGGTGATCCTAACTGACCTAAAACAGGGAATTTTTACTAGGATTAAATGTCATGAATTGTGAAAAACTGAGTTAAAATGTATTTGGCTAAGGTGTGTGTAAACTTCCGACTTCAGCTGTATAAGCTGGAAGTAGAAGCATAAGTGTTGTTGTCCATTAGTTCACTCCAATTAGGGGAGGGATGGTAGGGTTAGGGGAAAGTAATAAAGGCGAACATATTTTATAAATATATATTTACAAAATAAATATTGGGGATTGGAGATTATGCAGACAATTACATTGATGGAAGCCACAATCTTATCTGCAATATTACATCTGATCTAACCCCTAAAAAAACTAAAAACTAAAACCAAGGAGACAGGAGTGTGTGTGTGAGTGTGTATAGTACATTCAGAAACTATTCAGACCTCTTCCCTTTTTCCACATTTTGTTACGTTAAATCATTTTTCTAAAAGGGATTAAATAAAAACAAATCCTCATCAATCTACACACAATACACCATAATGAAAAGGCTGAAACAGGTTTGTAGAAATATTTGCACATTTAATTACAAATAAAAAAACAAATACCTTATTTACAAAATATTCAGACCGTTTGCTATGAGACTCGAAATTGAGCACAGGTGCATCCTGTTTCCATTGATCATCCTTGAGATGTTTCTACAACTTGATTGGAGTCCTCCTGTGGTAAATTCAATTGATTGAACATGATTTGGAAAGGCACACACCTGTCTATATAAGGTCCCACAGTTGACACTGCATGTCATCGCAAAAAATAAGCCACGAGGTCGAAGGAATTGTTCGTAGTGCGCCGAGACAGGATTGTATCGAGGCACAGATCTGGGGCAAGTTACCAAACCATTTCTGCAGCATTGAATGTCCCCAAGAACACAGTGGCCTCCATTATTCTTAAATGAAAGACGTTGGAACCACCAAACCTTCCTAGAGCTGGCCACCCAGTCAATCTGAGCAATCTGGGGAGAACATCTTGGTCAGGGAGGTGACCAAGAACCCGATGGTCACATTGACAGAGCTCCCGAGTTCCTCTGTGGAGATGGGACAACCATCTCTGTAGCACTCCAGTAATCAGGCCTTTATGGTAGAGTGGCCAGACGGAAGCCGCTCATCAGTAAAAGGCACGACAGCCCGCTTGGAGTTTGCCAAAAGGCACCTAAAGGACTCTCATACCATGAGAACAAGATTCTCTGGTCTGATGAAACCAAGATTGAACTGCCAAGCGTCACTTCTGGAGGATACCTGGATCCATCCCTACGGTGAAGCATAGTGGTGGCAGCATCATGCTGTGGGGATGTTTTTCAGCGGCAGAGACTGGGAGACTAGTCAGGATTGAGGGAAAGATGAACAGAGAAAAGTACAGAGAGATCCTTGATGAAAACCTGCTCCAGAGCCCTTTTCCTCTGTCAGGTTCACCTTCAAACAGGACTACAACCCTAAGCAAACAGCCAAGACAACACAGGAGTGCCTTTGTGACAAGTCTCTGAATGTCCTCGAGTGGCCCAGCCAGAGCCCAGACTTGAACCTGATCAAGCATCTCTGGAGAGACCTGAAAATACCTGTGATGCGATGCTCCCCAACCAACCTGACAGAGCTTTAGAGGATCTGCAGAGAAGAATGGGAGAAACTCCCCAAATACATGTGTGCCAAGCTTGTAGCGTCATACCCAAGAAGACTCGAGGCTGTAATCACTGCCAAAGGTGCTTCAACAAAGTAAATGGTCTGAATACTTATGTAAATGTGATATTTCATTTTTTAAAATGTTTTATAAATTATCAAGAAATTCTAAAACCCTTTTTTTGCTTTGTGATTATGGGGTATTGTGTGTAGATTGATGAGGGAAAAATTGTATTTAATCCATTTTCGAATAAGGATGTAATGTAACAAAAGGTGGAAAAGGGGAAGAGGTCTGAAGACTTGAATGCACTGTAGACTGTGGTGCTGTTGGGTGGGGATGAGGGGTCAGCCCACCCCTCTGTCAGAGCTGTCAGGGGTAGAGGGAGACTGATGAAGAGACTCTTTTACATTGACTGGTTGAGCTCTCAGTAAAGCCAACTCACATCAAACCAACCCTGCTGCTTACAAACTATACTCCCTTACCTATTTATTTGGACAGTGAAGCTAAAATGTTTAATTTGGCTCTATACTCCAGCATTAACTCTCTCACTTGTCATTATTCAGGATTCATTCATGATTATGCATAATCATAGTACCATCCACATGAATTAAAAGTGTTCAGAAACAAATTATATTTTTATTTACAATGAAAGTGACTCCAAAATTACAAAATAAATGATTTACCATTACTTTCTATTGGCCACAACATAATCTGAAACACAACCAAATCAAACTGAAAATGCAACCAACAGTTTTGTAGAGTCACAAGCTTGATGTAGCCAAATACTACACTTTTGACTGAATTGAATACACTTTAAGTGAATGTGTCCATATACTTATCATACCTTTAAACGGAGGACTAGATACATAACGTGCCTTCACTTCTAAATGGTAAAACAGAGATGTATGAAAATACCCTCAAATAAAAGGTGACATTTTTACTGTCACCTCATATGAAACATTTGATCTCAAATCCAAAATGCTGGAGTATAAAGCAAATGTAAAGTTTTGGCTTCACTGTCCAAATAAATACGTAGTGGAGTGTACATCTACCGGCATTTACTTGGGGCGTGGTGGTTAGAGCGTTGGACTAGTAACCCAAAGGTTGCAAGATTGAATCCCTGAGCTGACAAGGCAAAAATCTGTCGTTCTGCCCCTGAACAAGGCAGTTAACCCACTGTTCCTAGGCTGTCATTGGAAAGAAGAATTTGTTCTTAACTGACTTGCCTTGTTATTTAAAGGTTAAATATTGTTTTTTTTACCACTCCCAGCCCTGAGACTAAGCTGCTTACCAATTACATATCCCACCACTCCCAGCCCTGAGACTAAGCTGCTTACCAATTACATATCTCACCACTCCCAGCCCTGAGACTAAGCTGCTTACCAATTACATATCTCACCACTCCCAGCCCTGAGACTAAGCTGCTTACCAATTACATATCTCACCACTCCCAGCCCTGAGACTAAGCTGCTTACCAATTACATATCTCACCACTCCCAGCCCTGAGACTAAGCTGCTTACCAATTACATATCTCACCACTCCCAGCCCTGAGACTAAGCTGCTTACCAATTACATATCCCACCACTCCCAGCCCTGAGACTAAGCTGCTTACCAATTACATATCTCACCACTCCCAGCCCTGAGACTAAGTTGCTTACCAATTACATATCTCACCACTCCCAGCCCTGAGACTAAGCTGCTTACCAATTACATATCCCACCACTCCCAGCCCTGAGACTAAGCTGCTTACCAATTACATATCTCACCACTCCCAGTCCTGATGCTGCCTCAGTCGATAAGACTATAAAACTACAATTACTTAAAGAAGAAATTAAAGAATGTGTCTTTCTTCCACCTATTAAAAACCATAAATGGCTTAAAATGATTAGTATAAGTCGAAAAATGTATCAGTTTCACTTAAAGTCAAAAGGTTTGACACCTATGCCGCACAAAATTCAAGTCAGTTGGGAACAGGTTTTTGGTGTCCCAATACCTTGGCATCAGGTCTATGAACTGCCATATAAAACAACAATTGACACATCAATATGTTTGTTTTGTCACGAATCCCGTTTCCTGGGTCTGTTTTTTGCCTGTGTTCTGTCCTGGAGTGTTTTTTTTCGGCGTCCTGGAACGCACCCTATCTGGTTGCCGGGCAATGTAGCCAGTTGGGAGTTCTGATTACCCGCACCTGTATCCCATCAGCTATCTGCACACCTGGTCCTGATCATCATCTCTCCTCTTCATAAACCCGGACCTGACATCCATTCCCTGCCGGATCGTTAGCCATGAACAGTATGTTGTGCCATAGTATCAGCCTCAAGTTGGATAGAATTTGTTTTGTTGTTTTTTTACGTATTGCTTGCCTTAAACTTACCTCCGTTTGTTCTGTCTTCAGTTACTCACCCGGATCATTTACCCCATTCCCGCCTGGTCGTCGTAGGATTCCGCTTCCCCATTGGATCCACCTATTTACTCCCATCAACTCACCACCGCTGCCCGCTACGCCACCTGGATATATCTACCCATTCACATTCACTTGTAAATAAATACTCACCTTCTTCCTACTCTCCTTGTCCTGGTCTGCTTCTGGGTTCGATTTTGAAAGAACGTGACCTGTTTCAATTTAAGCTATTATATAAAATACAAAAAGAAAGCTCACTATATGGGGCATTGTACAGTCAGACTCTGTTCCAAGGAAACAGAATCAATAGAACATAGTTTCTGGTGCTGTCCATCGGTGGCTCGCTTTTGGAGTCAGGTCCAGGAATGGTTGTTAATGTCACAATATCAGGGTTCAGATGGACCTGCAACCTGTATTAGGGAATCTGAAAAACAACCAGTCAATGTGAAATATCATTATACTCTTGGGTAACGTATTTATTTTTAGGCCAGAAATGTTACAAATAGGGAGGTTCAGGACCCTTATAAGACATCACAGTACAATGGAGGGATGTATTGCACAAGGAAATAGCTCAATTATATTATACTGGGAAAGATGGGTTAATCTGTGAACATCTGCGTGTTGGAGTTAAGATCAGAATGAATGGTGGATTGTCCGCTTTGGGTGAAAATCCAGCACATGCAGAAAGAGATAATGAGGAATATTTGTAGAATTAGTTAACTACATGTACTGTATATGTGAGCAAAAATAGCTGTAAGTAGTAGAAGACGTATTGTTGTCCGTTAGTTTACTCCAATCAGGGGAGGGGTTGTAGGGTTGGTGGAAAATGTAGTGATGCAAACAAGTATTAGAACCCAAAATCTATTAAAGCTGATCTGCAACTACCACCCCCATGACAAGCAACGTTTGAATAATGCCACCCTCTTGTGTCTTTGAGTCAGTGACTCTTATCACAGAGTGACATTTGCCTCTGGTGCAGTGTATACGTGCAATGTGTGTTTGTGTGCTTGCCTGCGTGGTTGTGTGCGTGTGCTTGCCTGCGTGTTTGTGGGTGGGTGCTTGCCTGTGTGTTTGTGTGCGTGTGCTTGCCTGTGTGTTTGTGTGCGTGTGCTTGCCTGCGTGTTTGTGTGCGTGTGCTTGCCTGTGTGTTTGTGTGCGTGTGCTTGCCTGCGTGTTTGTGTGCGTGTGCTTGCCTGCGTGGTTGTGGGTGGGTGCGTGTCTGCGTGCTGTGTCCGTGAGTGTGTGCCTGGGTGTGTGTAAGTGCGTGTGTCCTTAGTGCAGCTGATTTATCTGTGTGGAGACGGAGGGGGAAAACTGTCACGGGCAGACGGACATAAATCCACCCCACTAGGCCTCTGAAATATTGAGGCATTATGAGAGCAACACAGATTCACACTCCACTGTTCCTACCACACATACACACACACAGACGCAGAGTACAAACGTACACACACACATATACGTACATAGAGCAGTGTTTTGCTTTTATGCATTAAGCAGTGCTGCACAGTCGCTGCAAATTTTAGTAAATATTATTATTATTTATTTTGAAGGGGGGGCGGGTAAAAAAATGTAAGTGTAAACTTAGATTACTAAAACCAGACATAAAATATGTAGAGATAATGACTCAATATATTTTTTTATAAAATCATCTTTGAGAACTAATCACCAAAATAAAAACTAGTCGGTCAGGGAGAATCTGAAACTCCCAAAATGTCATGGCATTGATTTAGTTCTAATGTTTGATTCACTCAGATAGCATAAGAACAAGGCTTACGCCATGACAAAATGTGGAGAATTGCAGGAAACTCGCTTTAAAACAGATAATTATCTCAGCTCCATGGCAAAATGTGTAGAATTGCAGTAAATTTGCTTTGTAAAATGTTCTCTCTGTGGCCAATAGGCCTCTAAAACCGCAACCTTGGCCACTCCCCTAACCCCCAACCCTAAAGCTGCTGAAAAACAGGATTAGGGAAACACTGTAGTGAACACACATATTTAGAGACGAGAGATCAACAGAGATTTATACACCACTCTGTGCTACACAGTTATGTGCACATACACATACAGTGTGTTTATACCATTTCCTATCTTTCTAACAGTGGCTGGTTCATCTATGGAGAGTCTATGTCCATCTCTGGAGCTTTATTAGGGGGGTTGACAAAGACTGTCATCGTTTAGAGAGGAGACAGCCATAAATCTCCTATGCTGCATTGTAGCCTGGCCGTGGAACGGAACAAGAACACACACGCTCGGAGCCAATTTACAGGAAAACAGCAATAACATTTTATCATGCCGGAGTAGGGCCTGATAGAGCTGCCCTTTCCAATACCTGTCCCCACATATACACACACACACGCACATGCTGCCTGTACCGTCCACACGGCTAATTTGTTGATTTCAGATGGAAGGCTGGGCCGTCTCTAGCATGACGTTCCCTTAGAGCAGAGAATGGCCCCGAAGGACAATTATAACCACACACACACACACTCTCTCTAGGGCTGGGCGATATGGCCTAAAAATAATATATATATATTTTTACTTATGGGCAATTCACGAAATGTATATATTTCTTAATGTTTTCTCTTAATAAGCTTGGTTAAACAATTTAAAGGGCAATACTCTTCATTTCTAACCATCAGAAGAATATAATGAATTCACGGCTTGTAAAATTATACCTAAGCTAAATATAAGCCTTACATAACCATTTTCTCAAAAATGATTTTACCTGCTTTTTTTCCAATATTCACTGATCTGGCCTCCATGTCTGAAAATGGCCTGTTTGTTAGAAATGTAACCAGGACCATGCACAATGCATATCCACTAATAATGACCAACTTGTAGCAGAATTCTAGAACATTAACCCAGCTCTGATCTCCTGGGGGTAGTCAACCAATCTTTACATTTCAAGTCTAGCCAATGTGAATCCATTTGCTTGCTAAAAAAAGGTAGAACAGTTGAACTGTTATGAACACACCCCCCTGTCCAACTCCAACTGTTTGAACAATTAAATGTTTTATTTTTTATTGAACCTTTATTTAACTAGGCAAGTCGGTTAAGAACAAATTCTTATTTTCAATGACAGCCTAGGAACAGTGGGTTAACTGCCTTGTTCAGGTGCGGAACGACAGGTTTTTACCTTGTCGGCTCAACATGTATTACATGTTGTAAACAACAGCCTGTTCACTTTGTTTGGGTGTTGAAATCAAGTGCCTACCTGCATAAGAAGATGATTATTTCTCAGAAAGAGAACGAGTTGCCAATTCCTGATATAAATGCTTATTTTAATAGCTCACTGACTAGAAAGCTAGCACATAGGTCTGTAGCTATAATGCTGCTAGTGGTACTGCAAATCCGCACTTGGCAAACTGAGAATTCATTTTCCAAAATCATGTTTATTGATACTCCTGTTTTAGTGGGGTCTGCTCTGTTCTACATTTTGGGATTTTAGACATAAAATTGAATTGTTAGGAGGGGAATTGAGCAATTTATGTTATCTCAAATGCAAATAGCGAATTGAAACTGCTTGTTATCAGACAGAAAGAAGTGAGCTTTTATCTTTGAGTAGCAAGGAGAGGGGCTTGGTGTCTGTATGAGGGGGAGGTGCACAGTGCACACAGCACAGTACAGAAGGAGAGGGGCTTGGTGTCTGTATGAGGGGGAGGTGCACAGTGCACACAGCACAGTACAGAAGGAGAGGGGCTTGGTGTCTGTATGAGGGGGAGGTGCACAGTGCACACAGCACAGTACAGAAGGAGAGGGGCTTGGTGTCTGTATGAGGGGGAGGTGCACAGTGCACACAGCACAGTACAGAAGGAGAGGGGCTTGGTGTCTGTATGAGGGGGAGGTGCACAGTGCACACAGCACAGTACAGAAGGAGAGGGGCTTGGTGTCTGTATGAGGGGGAGGTGCACAGTGCACACAGCACAGTACAGAAGGAGAGGGGCTTGGTGTCTGTATGAGGGGGAGGTGCACAGTGCACACAGCACAGTACAGAAGGAGAGGGGCTTGGTGTCTGTATGAGGGGGAAGTGCACACAGCACAGTACAGAAGGAGAGGGGCTTGGTGTCTGTATGAGGGGGAAGTGCACACAGCACAGTACAGAAGGAGAGGGGCTTGGTGTCTGTATGAGGGGGAGGTGCACAGTGCACACAGCACAGTACAGAAGGAGAGGGGCTTGGTGTCTGTATGAGGGGGAGGTGCACAGTGCACACAGCACAGTACAGAAGGAGAGGGGCTTGGTGTCTGTATGAGGGGGAGGTGCACAGTGCACACAGCACAGTACAGAAGGAGAGGGGCTTGGTGTCTGTATGAGGGGGAAGTGCACACAGCACAGTACAGAAGGAGAGGGGCTTGGTGTCTGTATGAGGGGGAAGTGCACACAGCACAGTACAGAAGGAGAGGGGCTTGGTGTCTGTATGAGGGGGAGGTGCACAGTGCACACAGCACAGTACAGAAGGAGAGGGGCTTGGTGTCTGTATGAGGGGGAGGTGCACAGTGCACACAGCACAGTACAGAAGGAGAGGGGCTTGGTGTCTGTATGAGGGGGAAGTGCACACAGCACAGTACAGAAGGAGAGGGGCTTGGTGTCTGTATGAGGGGGAAGTGCACACAGCACAGTACAGAAGGAGAGGGGCTTGGTGTCTGTATGAGGGGGAAGTGCACACAGCACAGTACAGAAGGAGAGGGGCTTGGTGTCTGTATGAGGGGGAAGTGCACACAGCACAGTACAGAAGGAGAGGGGCTTGGTGTCTGTATGAGGGGGAAGTGCACACAGCACAGTACAGAAGGAGAGGGGCTTGGTGTCTGTATGAGGGGGAAGTGCACACAGCACAGTACAGAAGGAGAGGGGCTTGGTGTCTGTATGAGGGGGAAGTGCACACAGCACAGTACAGAAGGAGAGGGGCTTGGTGTCTGTATGAGGGGGAGGTGCACACAGCACAGTACAGAAGGAGAGGGGCTTGGTGTCTGTATGAGGGGGAAGTGCACACAGCACAGTACAGAAGGAGAGGGGCTTGGTGTCTGTATGAGGGGGAGGTGCACACAGCACAGTACAGAAGGAGAGGGGCTTGGTGTCTGTATGAGGGGGAAGTGCACACAGCACAGTACAGAAGGAGAGGGGCTTGGTGTCTGTATGAGGGGGAAGTGCACACAGCACAGTACAGAAGGAGAGGGGCTTGGTGTCTGTATGAGGGGGAGGTGCACAGTGCACAGTACAGAAGGAGAGGGGCTTGGTGTCTGTATGAGGGGGAAGTGCACACAGCACAGTACAGAAGGAGAGGGGCTTGGTGTCTGTATGAGGGGGAGGTGCACAGTGCACACAGCACAGTACAGAAGGAGAGGGGCTTGGTGTCTGTATGAGGGGGAGGTGCACAGTGCACACAGCACAGTACAGAAGGAGAGGGGCTTGGTGTCTGTATGAGGGGGAGGTGCACAGTGCACACAGCACAGTACAGAAGGAGAGGGGCTTGGTGTCTGTATGAGGGGGAAGTGCACACAGCACAGTACAGAAGGAGAGGGGCTTGGTGTCTGTATGAGGGGGAGGTGCACAGTGCACACAGCACAGTACAGAAGGAGAGGGGCTTGGTGTCTGTATGAGGGGGAAGTGCACACAGCACAGTACAGAAGGAGAGGGGGTTGGTGTCTGTATGAGGGGGAGGTGCACAGTGCACACAGCACAGTACAGAAGGAGAGGGGCTTGGTGTCTGTATGAGGGGGAAGTGCACACAGCACAGTACAGAAGGAGAGGGGCTTGGTGTCTGTATGAGGGGGAAGTGCACACAGCACAGGACAGAAGGAGAGGGGCTTGGTGTCTGTATGAGGGGGAGGTGCACAGTGCACACAGCACAGTACAGAAGGAGAGGGGCTTGGTGTCTGTATGAGGGGGAAGTGCACACAGCACAGTACAGAAGGAGAGGGGCTTGGTGTCTGTATGAGGGGGAAGTGCACACAGCACAGTACAGAAGGAGAGGGGCTTGGTGTCTGTATGAGGGGGAAGTGCACACAGCACAGTACAGAAGGAGAGGGGCTTGGTGTCTGTATGAGGGGGAAGTGCACACAGCACAGTACAGAAGGAGAGGGGCTTGGTGTCTGTATGAGGGGGAAGTGCACACAGCACAGTACAGAAGGAGAGGGGCTTGGTGTCTGTATGAGGGGGAAGTGCACACAGCACAGTACAGAAGGAGAGGGGCTTGGTGTCTGTATGAGGGGGAAGTGCACACAGCACAGTACAGAAGGAGAGGGGCTTGGTGTCTGTATGAGGGGGAAGTGCACACAGCACAGTACAGAAGGAGAGGGGCTTGGTGTCTGTATGAGGGGGAAGTGCACACAGCACAGTACAGAAGGAGAGGGGCTTGGTGTCTGTATGAGGGGGAAGTGCACAGTGCACACAGCACAGTACAGAGGAGAGGGGCTTGGTGTCTGTATGAGGGGGAAGTGCACACAGCACAGTACAGAAGGAGAGGGGCTTGGTGTCTGTATGAGGGGGAAGTGCACACAGCACAGTACAGAAGGAGAGGGGCTTGGTGTCTGTATGAGGGGGAAGTGCACACAGCACAGTACAGAAGGAGAGGGGCTTGGTGTCTGTATGAGGGGGAAGTGCACACAGCACAGTACAGAAGGAGAGGGGCTTGGTGTCTGTATGAGGGGGAAGTGCACACAGCACAGTACAGAAGGAGAGGGGCTTGGTGTCTGTATGAGGGGGAAGTGCACAGTGCACACAGCACAGTACAGAAGGAGAGGGGCTTGGTGTCTGTATGAGGGGGAAGTGCACACAGCACAGTACAGAAGGAGAGGGGCTTGGTGTCTGTATGAGGGGGAGGTGCACAGTGCACACAGCACAGGACAGAAGGAGAGGGGCTTGGTGTCTGTATGAGGGGGAAGTGCACACAGCACAGTACAGAAGGAGAGGGGCTTGGTGTCTGTATGAGGGGGAAGTGCACACAGCACAGTACAGAAGGAGAGGGGCTTGGTGTCTGTATGAGGGGGAAGTGCACACAGCACAGTACAGAAGGAGAGGGGCTTGGTGTCTGTATGAGGGGGAGGTGCACAGTGCACACAGCACAGTACAGAAGGAGAGGGGCTTGGTGTCTGTATGAGGGGGAGGTGCACAGTGCACACAGCACAGTACAGAAGGAGAGGGGCTTGGTGTCTGTATGAGGGGGAAGTGCACACAGCACAGTACAGAAGGAGAGGGGCTTGGTGTCTGTATGAGGGGGAGGTGCACAGTGCACACAGCACAGTACAGAAGGAGAGGGGCTTGGTGTCTGTATGAGGGGGAGGTGCACAGTGCACACAGCACAGTACAGAAGGAGAGGGGCTTGGTGTCTGTATGAGGGGGAAGTGCACACAGCACAGTACAGAAGGAGAGGGGCTTGGTGTCTGTATGAGGGGGAGGTGCACAGTGCACACAGCACAGTACAGAAGGAGAGGGGCTTGGTGTCTGTATGAGGGGGAGGTGCACACAGCACAGTACAGAAGGAGAGGGGCTTGGTGTCTGTATGAGGGGGAGGTGCACAGTGCACACAGCACAGTACAGAAGGAGAGGGGCTTGGTGTCTGTATGAGGGGGAAGTGCACACAGCACAGTACAGAAGGAGAGGGGCTTGGTGTCTGTATGAGGGGGAAGTGCACAGTGCACACAGCACAGGACAGAAGGAGAGGGGCTTGGTGTCTGTATGAGGGGGAAGTGCACAGTGCACACAGCACAGGACAGAAGGAGAGGGGCTTGGTGTCTGTATGAGGGGGAAGTGCACACAGCACAGTACAGAAGGAGAGGGGCTTGGTGTCTGTATGAGGGGGAGGTGCACAGTGCACACAGCACAGTACAGAAGGAGAGGGGCTTGGTGTCTGTATGAGGGGGAGGTGCACAGTGCACACAGCACAGGACAGAAGGAGAGGGGCTTGGTGTCTGTATGAGGGGGAAGTGCACACAGCACAGGACAGAAGGAGAGGGGCTTGGTGTCTGTATGAGGGGGAAGTGCACACAGCACAGTACAGAAGGAGAGGGGCTTGGTGTCTGTATGAGGGGGAAGTGCACACAGCACAGGACAGAAGGAGAGGGGCTTGGTGTCTGTATGAGGGGGAAGTGCACACAGCACAGGACAGAAGGAGAGGGGCTTGGTGTCTGTATGAGGGGGAAGTGCACACAGCACAGGACAGAAGGAGAGGGGCTTGGTGTCTGTATGAGGGGGAAGTGCACACAGCACAGTACAGAAGGAGAGGGGCTTGGTGTCTGTATGAGGGGGAAGTGCACACAGCACAGGACAGAAGGAGAGGGGCTTGGTGTCTGTATGAGGGGGAAGTGCACACAGCACAGTACAGAAGGAGAGGGGCTTGGTGTCTGTATGAGGGGGAAGTGCACACAGCACAGTACAGAAGGAGAGGGGCTTGGTGTCTGTATGAGGGGGAAGTGCACACAGCACAGTACAGAAGGAGAGGGGCTTGGTGTCTGTATGAGGGGGAGGTGCACAGTGCACACAGCACAGTACAGAAGGAGAGGGGCTTGGTGTCTGTATGAGGGGGAGGTGCACAGTGCACACAGCACAGGACAGAAGGAGAGGGGCTTGGTGTCTGTATGAGGGGGAGGTGCACAGTGCACACAGCACAGTACAGAAGGAGAGGGGCTTGGTGTCTGTATGAGGGGGAGGTGCACAGTGCACACAGCACAGTACAGAAGGAGAGGGGCTTGGTGTCTGTATGAGGGGGAGGTGCACAGTGCACACAGCACAGTACAGAAGGAGGAGGGGCTTGGTGTCTGTATGAGGGGGAGGTGCACAGTGCACACAGCACAGTACAGAAGGAGAGGGGCTTGGTGTCTGTATGAGGGGGAAGTGCACACAGCACAGTACAGAAGGAGAGGGGCTTGGTGTCTGTATGAGGGGGAGGTGCACAGTGCACACAGCACAGTACAGAAGGAGAGGGGCTTGGTGTCTGTATGAGGGGGAGGTGCACAGTGCACACAGCACAGTACAGAAGGAGAGGGGCTTGGTGTCTGTATGAGGGGGAGGTGCACAGTGCACACAGCACAGTACAGAAGGAGAGGGGCTTGGTGTCTGTATGAGGGGGAGGTGCACAGTGCACACAGCACAGTACAGAAGGAGAGGGGCTTGGTGTCTGTATGAGGGGGAGGTGCACAGTGCACACAGCACAGTACAGAAGGAGGAGGGGCTTGGTGTCTGTATGAGGG
Organism: Oncorhynchus kisutch; assembly: GCF_002021735.2. Taxonomy (NCBI): domain Eukaryota; kingdom Metazoa; phylum Chordata; class Actinopteri; order Salmoniformes; family Salmonidae; genus Oncorhynchus; species Oncorhynchus kisutch. Next base: position 17,200,740 of record NC_034190.2, read on the forward strand.
GGAGGTGCACAGTGCACACAGCACAGTACAGAAGGAGATAAAACCAAAAATGCATAAAATACATGAAACGAAAACCTTAATTCTTGCGATACAGGCATTTGGAACATCGCACTAAAACATAAAGTAGAATAAATCGAATGATTTCAATATATCGCCCCGCCCTAACTCTCCCTCTTTCTCTCTCTCTCTCTCTCTCTCTCTCTGTTTTTTTTCTTCTATCAGTTTTTCTCCTCCCCATGTTTACCTTTCTCTCTTTCATACATTTTTTTCAACATATTTTATCCCCATTTCTTTCTCTGTCCTTCTCTCTCTCCATCCCCCACACCCTCTCCCTGGTCTGTCTCTTCTCAGGCTCCTCTCTCCTTTCAGTCTGTCTGAGGCGCAGGCCTGCTTTTAATGATGCTCCTGAAGAGAGGAGAGGATGACTCAGAGAGGGGTGTAGAGGGAGGGATAGAGAGGGCGGGATACAGAGAGGGAGAGATAGAGGGGGAGGGATAAGGACTTTGGAGCTTACGCTTCACCTCACAGACCTGCATACATGCATAAATATATATACAGTCACAGACACACACACACTCCCTCTCTGGTTGTAGTGGATTGGATTGAGAGCATATGTTCCAGTGATAGATTAAATTCAGGTGATAAACTTTCTTGTTACCTCTTAAATGGTGTGTGTGTCTGTAAGTGTGTGTAGGCGTTGTGTTTGTAAATGTGCTTGTTACCTCTTTAATGGAATAATACATGTTGAGCACGCTTCCTCTCCTGTGGTTTAGAGACAGAATTAAAGCTAATCGTAATGAAACAGAAAGTTAATATCCCTCTAAATTAACTCCACCTGCTACACATCACACAACAGCAGTCCGTCCCTTTCCCTATGTCCCTTACTCCCTGTCCCTTTTCCCTGTCCCATCCTGTGTCCCTTACTCCCTGTCCCTTTCCCCCTGTCCCTTTCCCTCTGTCCCTTTCTCCCTGTCCCTTTCCCCCTGTCCCTTACTCCCTGTCCACTTCCCTCTGTCCCTTTTCCCTCCCCCTGTCCCTTTCCCTCTGTCCCTTTCTCCCTGTCCCTTACTCCCTGTCCATTTCCCTCTGTCCCTTTCCCTCTGTCCCTCCAACCTGTCCCTTTCCCTCTGTCCCTTTCCCTCTGTCCCTTTTCCCTCTCCCTCTGTCCCTTTCTCTCTGTCCCTTTTCCCTTTCCCTCTGTCCCTTTTTCCCCTGTCCCTTTCCCTTTGTCCCTTTCCCTCTGTCCCGTACCCCTGTCCCTTTTCCCTCTGTCCCTTTCCCTCGGTCCCTTTCTCCCTGTCCCTTTCCCCCTGTCCCTTACTCCCTGTCCACTTCCCTCTGTCCCTTTTCCCTCTGTCCTTTCCCTCTGTCCCTTTCACCCTGTCCCTTTCCCTCTGTCCCTTTCCCTCTGTCCCTTTCCCTCTGTCCCTTTCCCTCTGTCCCTTTCCCCCTGTCCCTTTCCCTCTGTCCCTTTCTCCCTGTCCCTGTCCCCCTGTCCCTTTCTCCCTGTCCCCCCCTGTCCCTTTCACCCTGTCCCTTTCCCCCTGTCCCTTACTCCATGTCCCTTCCCCTCTGTCCCTTCCCCCTGTCCCTTTCCCTCTGTCCCTCCCCACCTGTCCCTTCCCTCTGTCCCTTTCCCTCTGTCCCTTTTCTCCCTGTCCCTTTCCCTCTGTCCCTTTCCCTCTGTCCCTTTCCCTCTGTCCCATACCCCTGTCCCTTTTCCCTCTGTCCCTTTCCCCCTGTCCCTTTCCCCCTGTCCCTTTCCTCCTGTCCCTTTTCTCCCTGTCCCTTTCCCTCTTCCCCTGTCCCTTTCCCTCTGTCCCTTTTCCCCTGTCCCTTTCCCTCTGTCCCTTTTCCCTCCCACGCTGTCCCTTTCCCTCTGTCCCTCTCCAACTGTCCCTTTCCCTCTGTCCCTTTTCCCTCTCCCCATGTCCCTTTCCCTCTGTCCCTCTCCACCTGTCCCTTTCTCCCTGTCCTTTTCCCTCTGTCTCTGTTCCTATCCCTCTGTCCCTTTTCCCTCTACCCCTGTCCCTTTCCCTCTGTCCCTTTCACCCTGTCCCTTTCCCTCTGTCCCTTTCCCTCTGTCCCTCTTTACCTGTCCCTTTCTACCTGTCCTTTTTCCTCTGTCCCTTTCCCTCTGTCCCTTTTCCCTCTACCCCTGTCCCTTTTCCCTCTACCCCTGTCCCTTTCCCTCTGTCCCTTTTCCCTCTACCCCTGTCCCTTTCCCCTGTCCCTTTCCCTCTGTCCCTTTCCCCTGTCCCTTTCCCTCTGTCCCTTTCACCCTGTCCCTTTCCCTCTGTCCCTTTCCCTTTGTCCCTTTCCCCTGTCCCTTTCCCTCTGTCCTTTCACCCTGTCCCTTTCCCTCTGTCCCTTTCACCCTGTCCCTTTCCCTTTGTCCCTTTCCCCTGTCCCTTTCCCTCTGTCCCTTTCCCCCTGTCCCTTTCCCTCTGTCCCTTTCACCCTGTCCCTTTCCCTTTGTCCCTTTCCCTCTGCTCCTTTCACCCTGTCCCTTTCCCTCTGTCCCTTTCCCCCTTTTCCCCTGTCCCTTTCCCTCTGTCCCTTTTCCCTCCCACGCTGTCCCTTTCCCTCTGTCCCCCTTCCGCCTGTCCCTTTCCCTCTGTCCCTTTTCCCTCTCCCCATGTCCCTTTCCCTCTGTCCCTCTCCACCTGTCCCTTTCTCCCTGTCCTTTTCCCTCTGTCTCTGTTCCTATCCCTCTGTCCCTTTTCCCTCTACCCCTGCCCCTTTCCCTCTGTCCCTTTCACCCTGTCCCTTTCCCCCTGTCCCTTACTCCATGTCCCTTCCCCTCTGTCCTTTCCCTCTGTCCCTCCCCACCTGTCCCTTCCCTCTGTCCCTTTCCCTCTGTCCCTTTTCTCCCTGTCCCTTTCCCTCTGTCCCTTTCCCTCTGTCCCATACCCCTGTCCCTTTTCCCTCTGTCCCTTTCCCCCTGTCCCTTTCCCCCTGTCCCTTTCCTCCTGTCCCTTTTCTCCCTGTCCCTTTCCCTCTTCCCCTGTCCCTTTCCCTCTGTCCCTTTCCCCCTTTCCCCTGTCCCTTTCCCTCTGTCCCTTTTCCCTCCCACGCTGTCCCTTTCCCTCTGTCCCTCTCCAACTGTCCCTTTCCCTCTGTCCCTTTTCCCTCTCCCCATGTCCCTTTCCCTCTGTCCCTCTCCACCTGTCCCTTTCTCCCTGTCCTTTTCCCTCTGTCTCTGTTCCTATCCCTCTGTCCCTTTTCCCTCTACCCCTGTCCCTTTCCCTCTGTCCCTTTCACCCTGTCCCTTTCCCTCTGTCCCTTTCCCTCTGTCCCTCTTTACCTGTCCCTTTCTACCTGTCCTTTTTCCTCTGTCCCTTTCCCTCTGTCCCTTTTCCCTCTTCCCCTGTCCCTTTCCCTCTGTCCCTTTCCCCCTTTTCCCCTGTCCCTTTCCCTCTGTCCCTTTTCCCTCCCACGCTGTCCCTTTCCCTCTGTCCCTCTCCAACTGTCCCTTTCCCTCTGTCCCTTTTCCCTCTCCCCATGTCCCTTTCCCTCTGTCCCTCTCCACCTGTCCCTTTCTCCCTGTCCTTTTCCCTCTGTCTCTGTTCCTATCCCTCTGTCCCTTTTCCCTCTACCCCTGTCCCTTTCCCTCTGTCCCTTTCACCCTGTCCCTTTCCCTCTGTCCCTCTTTACCTGTCCCTTTCTACCTGTCCTTTTTCCTCTGTCCCTTTCCCTCTGTCCCTTTTCCCTCTACCCCTGTCCCTTTCCCTCTGTCCCTTTTCCCTCTACCCCTGTCCCTTTCCCCTGTCCCTTTCCCTCTGTCCCTTTCCCCTCTGTCCCTTTCACACCCTGTCCCTTTCCCTCTGTCCCTTTCCCTTTGTCCCTTTCCCCTGTCCCTTTCCCTCTGTCCCTTTCACCCTGTCCCTTTCCCTTTGTCCCTTTCCCCCTGTCCCTTTCCCTCTGTCCCTTTCACCCTGTCCCTTTCCCTTTGTCCCTTTCTCCCTGTCCCTTTCCCTCTGTCCCTTTCCCCCTGTCCCTTTCCCTCTGTCCCTTTCACCCTGACCCTTTCCCTTTGTCCCTTTCCCTCTGCTCCTTTCACCCTGTCCCTTTCCCTCTGGTCCCTTTCCCCCTTTTCCCCTGTCCCTTTCCCTCTGTCCCTTTTCCCTCCCACGCTGTCCCTTTCCCTCTGTCCCCCTTCCACCTGTCCCTTTCCCTCTGTCCCTTTTCCCTCTCCCCATGTCCCTTTCCCTCTGTCCCTCTCCACCTGTCCCTTTCTCCCTGTCCTTTTCCCTCTGTCTCTGTTCCTATCCCTCTGTCCCTTTTCCCTCTACCCCTGTCCCTTTCCCTCTGTCCCTTTCACCCTGTCCCTTTCCCTCTGTCCCTCTTTACCTGTCCCTTTCTCCCTGTCCTTTTTCCTCTGTCCCTTTCCCTCTGTCCCTTTTCCCTCTACCCCTGTCCCTTTCCCTCTGTCCCTTTTCCCTCTACCCCTGTCCCTTTTCCCTGTCCCTTTCCCCTGTCCCTTTCCCTCTGTCCCTTTCCCCTGTCCCTTTCCCTCTGTCCCTTTCACCCTGTCCCTTTCCCTCTGTCCCTTTCCCTTTGTCCCTTTCCCCTGTCCCTTTCCCTCTGTCCCTTTCACCCTGTCCCTTTCCCTTTGTCCCTTTCCCCCTGTCCCTTTCCCTCTGTCCCTTTCACCCTGTCCCTTTCCCTTTGTCCCTTTCCCCCTGTCCCTTTCCCTCTGTCCCTTTCCACCTGTCCCTTTCCCTCTGTCCCTTTCACCCTGTCCCTTTCCCTTTGTCCCTTTCCCTCTGCTCCTTTCACCCTGTCCCTTTCCCTCTGTCCCTTTCACCCTGTCCCTTTTACTCTGTCCCTTTCACCCTGTCCCTTTCCCTCTGTCCCTTTCACCCTGTCCCTTTCCCTTTGTCCCTTTCCCCCTGTCCCTTTCCCTCTGTCCCTTTCCCCCTGTCCCTTTCCCTCTGTCCCTTTCCCCCTGTCCCTTTCCCTCTGTCCCTTTCACCCTGTCCCTTTCCCTTTGTCCCTTTCCCCCTGTCCCTTTCCCCCTGTCCCTTTCCCCCTGTCCCTTTCCCCCTGTGCCTTTCTCCCTATCCCTTTCCCTCTGTCCCTTTTCCCTCTCCCCTTGTCCCTTTCCCTCTGTCCCTTTCTCCCTATCCCTTTCCCTCTGTCCCTTTTCCCTCTCCCCCTGAACCTTTCCCTTTGTCCCTTTCCCTCTGTCCTATTCACTCTGTCCCTTTTCCCTCTCCCCCTGTCCTCTCCCCCTGTCCCTTTTCCCCCTGTCCTATTCACTCTGTCCCTTTTCCCTCTCCCCCTGTCCCTTCCCCCCTGTCCCTTTTTCCCCCTGTCCCTCTCCTCCTGTCCCTTTCCCGCTCTGTTTTGGACTTACCCAGTCTGTTTTGCTAGCACAGACTGGAATATGTTCCGGGGTTCCTCCAATGGAATTGAGGAGTACACCACGTCTGTCATTGGCTTCATCAATAAGTGCATCGATGACATTGTCCCCACAGTGACCGTACGTACATACCCCAACCAGAAGCCATGGATTACAGGCAGCATCCGAACTGAGCTAAAGGCTAGAGGGACTCTAACCCGGAAGCTTGTAAGAAATCCTGCTATGCTCTCCTACGAAACATCAAACAGGAAAAGTGTCCGTACAGGATTGAATCGTACTACACCGGCTCTGACGCTTGTCGGATGTGGCAGGGCCTGCAAACTATTACAGACTACAAAGGGAAGCACAGCTGAGAGCTGCCCAGTGACACAAGCCTACCAGACAAGCTAAACTACTGGTCAACATTCACAAGGCCGCAGGGCCAGACGTATTATCAGGATGTGTACTGCGAGCATGTGCTGACCAACTGGCAAGTATCTTCACTGACATGTTCAACCTCTCCCTGACTGAGTCTGGAACACCAACATGTTTTAAGCAGACCACCATAGAGCCTGTGCCCAAGAACACTGAGGTAACCTGCCTAAATGACTACTGACCCGTAGCACTCACGTCTGTAGCCATGAAGTGCTTTGAAAGACTGGTCATGGCTCACATCAACACCATTATCCCAGAAACCCTAGACCCACTCCAAGTTCCATACCACCCCAACAGATCCACAGAGCACAGGGCACTCCACACTGCTTTTTCCCACCTGGACAAAAATAACACCTATGTGAAAATTCTATTCGTTGACTACAGCTCAGTGTTCAACAGCATAGTGCCCTCAAAGCTCATCAATAAGCTAAGGACCCTGGGACAAAACACCTCCCTCTGCAACTGGATCCTCGACTTCCTGACAGCCGCTCCCAGGTGGTAAGGGTAGGTAACAACACATCCGCCACGCTGATCCTCAACACCGGGGCCCCTCAGGGTTGCATGGTCAGCCCCCTCCTGTACTCCCTGTTCACTCATGACTGCACGGCCAGGCACGACTCCAACACCATCATTAAATTTGCCGATGACACAACAGTGGTAGGCCTGATCACCGACAACAACGAGACAGCCTATAGGAAGGAGGTCAGAGTCCTGGCCGTGTGGTGCAAGGACAACAACCTCTCCCTCTATGTGGTCAACACAAAGGAGATGATTGTGGACTACAGGAAAACACCTGGACTACAGGTGTCCAAGCACACCAAGACAGTCATGAAGCAGGCACGACAAAACCTATTCCCCCTCAGGAGGCTGAAAAGATTTGGCATGGGTCCTCAGTTCTTCAAAAGGTTCTACAGCTGCACCATCGAGAGCATCCTGACTGTTTGCATCACTGCCTGGTATGGCAACTGCTTGGCCTCCAACCGCAAGACACTACAGAGGGTAATGCGAATGGCCAAGTATATCACTGGGGCTAAGCTTCCTGCCATCCAGGACCTCTATACCAGGCGGTGTCAGAGGAAGGCCCTAAAAATTGTCAAAGACTCCAGCCACCTTAGTCATAGACTGTTCTCTCTGCTACCGCACTGAGTGCTACTGGAGCACCAAGTTTAGGTCCAAGAAGCTTCTAAACAGCTTCTACCCACAAGCCATAAGACTCCTGAACATCTAGTCAAATGGCTACCCAGGCTATTTGCATTGTCCTCCCCCCCCTCCCCTCTCCACACCACTGCCACTCTCTATTGTCATCTATTCATAGTCACTTTAATAACTCTACCTACATGTACTGTCACGACTTCCGCCGAAGTCGTTGCCTCTCCTTGTTCGGGTGGCGTTCGGCGGTCGACGTCACCGGTCTTCTAGCCATCGCCACTCCACCTTTCATTTTCCATTTGTTTTGTCTTGTTTTCCCGCACACCTGGTTCACATTCCCCCATCAGACTAAATGTATATTACCCTCTGTTTCCCCCATGTCTGTGTGTGGAATTGTTCTTTGTGTAGGGTGTTAGGCTACAGGCTGGCTTGCGCTAGGTTTGTTTCAAACCTAGGTTTGTTTGTTTTGTTTAATCCAGTTCATGTTACCGTGGTTGTGCTTTGTGCTGCCTCTCCTGTGCCTTTGGGCCAGGGTGTATATTAAAGTTCTCCTGTTATCACCCATCTCTGCTCTCCTGCGCCTGACTTCCCGGCAACCAGTCACTCACCCCGTTACATGTACATACTACCTCAACTACCTCAACTAACTGGAACACCCCTGTATAAATTGTTATTTTTTACAGCTGCTCTTTAATAACTTGTTACTTTTATCTCTTTTTGTTATCTGTATTTGTTTGAATCTGCACTGTTGGTTAGGGGCTCGTAAGTAAGCATTTCACTGTAAGGGCTGTTGTATGTGCCGAGTAAAATTTAATTTAATTTACTAGCTTTTTCCCTTTCTCTCTCTTTCTCCCCCTTTCAGTTTCTCTCTCTCCCTCCCCCTTTCAGTCTATCTCTCCCTCTCCCCATTTCTCCCTCTTTCAGTTTATCTCTCCCTCTCCCCATTTCTCCCTCTTTCAGTTTATCTCTCTCTCTCTCTCCCCATTTCTCCCTCTTTCAGTTTATCTCTCTGCTTCTGTCTCCTTTGTATATTTCCCTTTCTCTGTCAGCTGTTTCTCCATCAGCTGTGATGGGGTTGCTCTGCAGCACCTTTGTTGTACTGTGTGTGTTTGTGTATCCATGTCAATCCTGTTGAAGTGTGACATGTCCTATTCTCCACACAAATTAACTGCATCGCTAAAGAACAACGCTGGCGCTAAGGCTAATAACCACGACTGTAATAGAAAAGGGAGGGGGCTCACGACGAATAACCACGACTGTGATAGAAAAGGGAGGGGGCTCACGACTAATAACCATGACTGTGATAGAAAAGGGAGGGGGCTCACGACTAATAACCATGACTGTGATAGAAAAGGGAGGAGGCTCACGACTAATAACCATGACTGTGATAGAATAGGGAGGAGGCTCACGACTAATAACCATGACTGTGATAGAAAAGGGAGGAGGCTCATGACTAATAACCACGACTGTGATAGAAAAGGGAGGAGGCTCATGACTAATAACCACGACTGTGATAGAAAAGGGAGGAGGCTCACTGTGATAAAAAAGGGAGGAGGCTCACTGTGATAGAAAAGGGAGGGGGCTCACGACTAATAACCATGACTGTGATAGAAAAGGGAGGAGGCTCACTGTGATAGAAAAGGGAGGGGGCTCATGACAAATAACCACGACTGTGATTGAAAAGGGAGGAGGCTCATGACTAATAACCACGACTGTGATAGAAAAGGGAGGATAGAAAAGGGAGGGAGGCTCATGACTAATATCCGTGATAGGCTGTGGTGTGTGTGTGCGTGTGTGCGTGCGTGTGTGTATCAGCTTTGTGTCAGCAGTGTATCTGGCCGCTGTAACAAATGATGTGAGCCCGGACGTGCTTTATTGTAGCGCAGTCAGTAACCTTTTTCAGCTGCTGACCCAGAACACAGGCACTGGGTGGGTGGTGTGCGTGAGGATGTCAAACATGTACCCCTGAGTCCTTAGACAGGGAGGTGTCAGCTAGGGCAGGAGGGAATGAGAGGAGGAGGTGTCCTCTAGGGCAGGATGGAATGAGAGGAGGAGGTGTCCTCTAGGGCAGGATGGAAATAGAGGAAGAGGTGTCGACTAGGGCAGGATGGAATGAGAGGAGGAGGTGTCGGCTAGGGCAGGATGGAATGAGAGGAGGAGGTGTCGGCTAGGGCAGGATGGAATGAGAGGAGGAGGTGTTGGCTAGGGCAGGAGGGAATGAGAGAAGGAGGTGTCCTCTAGGGCAGGATGGAATGAGAGGAGGAGGTGTCGGCTAGGGCAGGATGGAATGAGAGGAGGAGGTGTCGGCTAGGGCAGGATGGAATGAGAGGAGGAGGTGTTGGCTAGGGCAGGATGGAATGAGAGGAGGAGGTGTCGGCTGGTGCAGGATGGAATGAGAGGAGGAGGTGTCGGCTGGGGCAGGATGAAATGAGAGGAGGAGGTGTCGGCTGGGGCAGGATGGAGCGAGGGAATGAGAGGAGGAGGTGTCGGCTAGGGCAGGATGGAATGAGAGGAGGAGGTGTCGGCTAGGGCAGGATGGAGCGAGGGAATGAGAGGAGGAGGTGTCGGCTAGGGCAGGATGGAATGAGAGGAGGAGGTGTCGGCTAAGGCAGGATGGAGCGAGGGAATGAGAGGAGGAGGTGTCGGCTGGGGCAGGATGGAGCGAGGGAATGAGAGGAGGAGGTGTCGACTGGGGCAGGATGGAGCGAGGGAATGAGAGGAGGAGGTGTCGGCTGGGGCAGGATGGAATGAGAGGAGGAGGTGTCGGCTAGGGCAGGATGGAATTAGAGGAGGAGGTGTCGGCTGGGGCAGAATGGAGTGAGGGAATGAGAGGAGGAGGTGTCGGCTGGGGCAGGATGGAGAAAAGGAATGAGAGGAGGCGATATCGGCTGGGGCAGGATGGAGCGAGGGAATGAGAGGAGGAGGTGTCGGCTGGGGCAGGATGGAATTAGAGGAGGTGTCGGCTGGGGCAGGAGGGAATGAGAGGAGGAGGTGTCGGCTGGGGCAGGATGGAATTAGAGGAGGTGTCGGCTGGGGCAGGAGGGAATGAGAGGAGGAGGTGTCGGCTGGGGCAGGATGGAGCGAGGGAATGAGAGGAGGAGGAGGAGTGAAGGAGTGTGGCAGCAGGATAATATACAGACAAAAACTGAAAAAGCCACCATGAGTGAGACATCCATAAAAAACAAACAAACACACACACGCATTGTCACGTATCCCACATTTCCAAACACACTGTAAAAACCAGGGAGAGATAGAGAAAAATATGTGAAAATTGAGAAGAAAAAAAAATTCTGTCAAATATATTGAGAGAAAGAAAGAGATGGAGAGGGAGAATAAATGTAAGTCCCAGTCTTAATTAGTTAGTAGACAGCCAATAAAAGCTCTGGCAGTAATGGTAGAATGAGAGCCAGGTGGAAGGAGGGAGGACTGGCAGGCCAGGAAGCCCATATTCTGTCCTTAAGGAGCCAGGATGTTTTAATAGTCATAGTGAGAGCAGAATAGAGTTATGGTCCTGTAAGCTATGCTGGGGTGAGACGGACAGGTCTTGATGTGGCCAACTTTACACTGTCTTTAAAACCGTTACAACACAACGACTAGCACTATGCACCAGACACACAGACAGACGACTAGCATTACACACCAGACACACAGACAGACGACTAGCACTACGCACCAGACACACAGACAGTCGACTAGCATTACGCACCAGACACACAGACAGACGACTAGCATTACGCACCAGACACACAGACAGACGACTAGTACTACGCACCAGACACACAGACAGACGACTAGCACTACGCACCAGACACACAGACAGACGACTAGCACTACGCACCAGACACACAGACAGACGACTAGCACTACGCACCAGACACACAGACAGACGACTAGCACTATGCACCAGACACACAGACAGACGACTAGCACTACGCACCAGACACACAGACAGACGACTAGCACTATGCACCAGACACACAGACAGTCGACTAGCACTATGCACCAGACACACAGACAGATGACTAGCACTATGCACCAGACACACAGACAGACGACTAGCACGATGCACCAGACACGCAGACAGACGACTAGCATTATGCACCAGACACACAGACAGACGACTAGCACTATGCACCAGACACGCAGACAGACGACTAGCACTACGCACCAGACACACAGACAGACGACTAGCACTATGCACCAGACACACAGACAGTCGACTAGCACTATGCACCAGACACACAGACAGATGACTAGCACTATGCACCAGACACACAGACAGACGACTAGCACGATGCACCAGACACGCAGACAGACGACTAGCATTATGCACCAGACACACAGACAGACGACTAGCATTACGCACCAGACACACAGACAGACGACTAGTACTACGCACCAGACACACAGACAGACGACTAGCACTACGCACCAGACACACAGACAGACGACTAGCACTACGCACCAGACACACAGACAGACGACTAGCACTACACACCAGACACACAGACAGACGACTAGCACTATGCACCAGACACACAGACAGACGACTAGCACTACGCACCAGACACACAGACAGACGACTAGCACTATGCACCAGACACACAGACAGTCGACTAGCACTATGCACCAGACACACAGACAGATGACTAGCACTATGCACCAGACACACAGACAGACGACTAGCACGATGCACCAGACACGCAGACAGACGACTAGCATTATGCACCAGACACACAGACAGACGACTAGCACTATGCACCAGACACACAGACAGACGACTAGCACTACGCACCAGACACACAGACAGACGACTAGCACTATGCACCAGACACACAGACAGTCGACTAGCACTATGCACCAGACACACAGACAGATGACTAGCACTATGCACCAGACACACAGACAGACGAATAGCACGATGCACCAGACACGCAGACAGACGACTAGCATTATGCACCAGACACACAGACAGACGACTAGCACTATGCACCAGACACACAGACAGACGACTAGCACTATGCACCAGACACACAGACAGATGACTAGCACTATGCACCAGCTACACAGACAGTCGACTAGCGCTACGCCCCAGCTACACAGACAGACGACTGGCACTACGCACCAGACACACAGACAGTCGACTGGCACTACGCACCAGCTACACAGACAGACGACTGGTACAATGCACCAGCTACACAGACAGACGACTGGTACTATGCACCAGACACACAGACAGAGTACACCCACTCTCAAGGCTTAGGCCCTAGCAGTCACCTTTTCACTTTCTTTCCCCTTCTGTTATATTTCTGATTAACCTGATGATGCAGAGTACTGATGCATAGTACTGATAGTACTGATGTCTTACATAGTACTCACTCAGTCACGTGGCGTTCTACACTCTCACACAGATGTCCTGTAGTTATTGGTCCTTCTATCTAGTACTCTCTTCATCCCTTGCCTCTGGAGGCAGATTGCTGTTGAATGGGACGGGGGAAGGGGTCGTGCGTGTGTGTGGACATTTGTGTGTGTCAGCAAGGTTTATGGCCCCATGTGCCCTTTAACCACTTGTCCTCTTTCTTCCATGATGGAGAGATGATGAAGTACAGGAGGGATAAACGTCAATACTGCATTAGGCAATATTACCCAGTCCTCCACCTAACCAGCCATTAACACTGAGAGATGGAGAAGAGAGAGACAGGACCTTGGGTTTAACATAGCTCACCAGCTCTCTCTCTATCACGATAAAGAAGTGATGTTCTTTACACAGTGTGCCACTGTCTACTCTCTGTTTAGGGCCAAATAGCATTCTAGTTTGCTCTGTTTATTTGTTAATTATTTCCAATGTGTCAAGTAATTATCTTTATATTTTCTCATGATTTGGTTGGGTCTAATTGTGTTGTTGTCCTTTACCTCTCTCTATCTCTACCTCTACAACTCTCACTACCTCTATTTACTTCTCGCTATCACTTCATTGGCATGGGAAACATATGTTAACATTTTTATTTATTTTTTTACCTTTATTTAACTAGGCAACTCAGTTTAGAACAAATTCTTATTTTCGATGACGGCCTAGGAACAGTGGGTTAACTGCCTGTTCAGGGGCAGAACGACAGATTTGTACCTTGTCAGCTCGGGGGTTTGAACTTGCAACCTTCCGGTTACTAGTCCAACACTCTAATCACTAGGCTACCCTGCCGCCCCTACATTGCCAAAGCAAAGGAAGTAGATAATATACAAAAGTGAAATAAACAATAAAATGAACAGTAAATATTCCACTCACAGAAGTTCCAAAAATAATAAAGACATTACAAATGTTGTGTTATGTACAGTTGAAGTCGGACGTTTACATACACTTAGGTTGGAGTCATTAAAACTTGTTTTTCAACCACTCCACAAATTTCTTGTTAACAATCTATAATTTTGGCAAGTCGGTTAGGACATCTACTTTGTGGAGTTACACTAAGTTGACTGTGCCTTTAAACAGCTTGGAAAATTCCAGAAAATTATGTAATGGCTTTAGAAGCTTCTGATAGGCTAATTTACATAATTTTAGTCAACTGGAGGTGTACCTGTGGATGTATTTCAAGGTCTACCTTCAAACTCAGTGCCTCTTTGCTTGACATCATGAATCAAAAGAAATCAGCCAAGACTTCAGAAAAAAATTGTAGACCTCCACAATTGCACCCTTGGGAGCAATTTCAAAATGCCTGAAGGTGCCAGGTTCATCTGTACAAACAATAGTACGCAAGTATAAACACCATGGGACCACACAGCCGTCATACCGCACAGGAAGGAGATGCGTTCTGTCTCCTAGAGATTAACGTACTTTGGTGCGAAAAGTGTAAATCAATCCCAGAACAACAGCAAAGGACCTTGTAAAGATGCTGGAGGAAACCGGTACAAAAGTATCTATATCCACAGTAAAACGAGTCCTATATCAACATAACCTGAAAGGCCGCTCAGCAAGGAAGAAGCCACTGCTCCAAAATCGCCAGAAAAAAGCCAGACTACGGTCTGCAACTGCACATGGGGACAAAGATCGTACTTTTTGGAGAAATGTCCTCTGGTCTGATGAAACAAAAATAGAACTGTTTGGCCATAATGACCCTCGTTATGTTTGGAGGAAAAAGTGGGAGGCTTGCAAGCCGAAGAACACCATCCCAACCGTGAAGCACAGGGGTGGCAGCATCATGTTGTGGGGGTGCTTTGCTGCAGGAGGGACTGGTGCACTTCACAAAATAGATGGCATCATGAGGGAGGAAAATTATGTGGATATATTGAAACATCTCAAGACATCAGTTACAGCTTGCGACCAAGTTACAGCTTGGTTGCAAATGGGTCTTCCAAATGGACATTGACCCCAAGCCGTCTTCCAAATGGACATTGACCCCAAGCCGTCTTCCAAAGTTGTGGCAAAATCGCTTGAGGACAACAAAGTCAAGGTATTGGAGTGGCCATCACAAAGCCCTGACCTCAATCCTATTGAACATTTTTGGGCAGAACTGAAAAAGCATGTACGAGCAAGGAGGCCTACAAACCTGACTCAGTTACACCAGCTCTGTCAGGAGGAATGGGCCAAAATTCACCCAACTTATTGTGGGAAGCTTGTGGAAGGCTACCTGAAAGGTTTGACCCAAGTTAAACCATTTTAAAGGCAATGCTACCAAATACTAATTGAGTGTATGTAAACTTCTTACCCACTAGGAATGTGATGAAAGAAGTAAAAACTGAAATAAATCACTGTCTACTATTATTCTGACATTTCACATTCTTAAAATAAAGTGGTGATCGTAACTGACCTAAGATAGGGAATTTTTACTAGGATTCAATGTCAGGGATTGTGACAAACTGAGTTGAAATGTATTTGGCTAAGGTGTATGTAAACTTCTGACTTCAACTGTTTCGCTACCTCTCTTTTTCGCTACCTCCCTTTTTCGATACCTCTATCGCTACTTCTCTCTAGCTTTCTCTACCTCTGTCTCTATCTACACCTGTCTCTTTTTCCCTACCATTCTCTTACCTCTCTAGTCTTTCACACCTCCCTCACCTTTACTTGTCTCTCTCTCCATATTTTCCCTCCCTTTCTCTTCAACTAACCTCTCCTCTGTTCCAGGTTGGTTCTGGACCCTAAACTGCTGGCCCAGATCCTGAACATGTCATCAGGCAGGTGTTGGTCCAGTGACTCATATAACCCAGTACCAGGTGTCATGGAGGAAGTCCCCTCTGATAACAACTACCAGAGATGCTTTGGGACCACGCTCATGGCCAAGGTCTGTTCTGTTCTATCCTTCCTGTCTGGCTGGATGTCTTCGTATGTCTGTCAGTTTGTCTCTCCCTTTTTTTTTTCTTTCTTTGTGTTTCCTTTTCTTTCCCTCACTCCTGTCCTACTCTTTTCATTTCGGTCTCTCCTTCTTTCTCTCTCAAGTTTGTTTAGCTTACTTCTCTTTATTTTAATCCCCTGCATCTCTCTTTTCATCTCACTCTTCCCTTCTGAACTCTCTCTCTCTTACTTGTCTACTGTGGTTGTGTGTATCTGCACTGCATCTAACTTCCCCATCTCTCTCTTCCCCATCTCTCTCTTCCCCATCTCTCTCTTCCCTTATCCTCCAGGACCTTGGTCTGGTCCAGTACACCGCCACCAGCACTAAGACCCCAGTCCCCCTGGGCTCGCTGGCCCACCAGATCTACCGGGTCATTGTGCCCCAACAAGGACTTCTCCTCTGTGTTCCAGTTCCTACGCAAACATGACGAGGAGATAGGAAAGGGGGACTAGAACATCCCCAGCCCCAGCCACATCCCCCACCCCAGTACCCCCAGCCACATCCCCCACCCCAGTACCCCCAGCCACATCCCCCACCCCAGTACCCCCAGCCACATCTCCCACCCCAGTACCCCAACTACTCCCCCAGTACCCCCAGCCACACTCCTACTCCCCCAGTACCCTCAGCCACATCCCTCACCCCAGTACCCTCAGCCACATCCCCCACCCCAGTACCCCCAGCCACATCCCCCACCCCAGTACCCCCCTGCCACATCCCCCACCCCAGTACCCTCAGCCACATCCCCCACCCCAGTACCCTCAGCCACATCCCCCACCCCAGTACCCTCAGCCACATCCCCCACCCCAGTACCCCCAGCCACACTCCTACTCCCCCAGTACCCCCAGCTACACTCCTACTCCCCCAGTACCCCCAGCTACACTCCTACTGACCCCGTACCCCCAGCCACACTCCTACTCCCCCAGTACCCCCAGCTACACTCCTACTCCCCCAGTACCCCCAGCTACACTCCTACGGACCCCGTACCCCCAGCTACACTCCTACTCCCCCAGTACCCCCAGCTACACTCCTACTCCCCCAGTACCCCCAGGTACACTCCTACTGACCCCGTACCCCCAGCTACACTCCTAATCCCCCAGTACCCCCAGCTACATCCCCCACCCCAGTACTCCCAGCCACATCCCCCACCTCAGTACCCCCAGCCACACTCCTACTCCCCCAGTACCACCAGCCACATCCCCCACCCCAGTACCCCCAGCCACATCCCCCACTCCAGTACCCCCAGCCACATCCCCCACCCCAGTACCCCCAGCCACATCCCCCACCCCAGTACCCCCAGCCACATCCCCCACCCCAGTACCCCCAGCCACATCTCCCACCCCAGTACCCCAACTACTCCCCCAGTACCCCCAGCCACACTCCTACTCCCCCAGTACCCCCAGCCACATCTCCCACCCCAGTACCCCAACTACTCCCCCAGTACCCCCAGCCACACTCCTACTCCCCCAGTACCCCCAGCCACATCTCCCACCCCAGTACCCCAACTACCACCCCAGTACCCCCAGCTACTCCCCCAGTACCCCCAGCTACACTCCTAATCCCCCAGTACCCCCAGCTACACTCCTACTCCCCCAGTACCCCCAGCTACACTAGAATTTAACTGTTAACAGCTGATCCAGGGTCTTTTATGATTTCATCCCCCTAATGGTTAAGGTTAGGACTGGGGGTATATGCTTGGGTCCTAGATCTGTGGTTAGAAGACCCCATGGAGCTCAAGACAATTTGGTTTTCCTGCCCACGTTACGACCGATGATCCTGCCTCTGTCAGAAACAAGCAGAAATGCAGCAGGAGTCCTCCATGGTTTAGTCTGGGTGAACGACGATAGATATATTTATTTATTTATTTATTTTACCTTTATTTAACCAGGTAGGCAAGTTGAGAACAAGTTCTCATTTACAATTGCGACCTGGCCAAGATAAAGCAAAGCAGTTCGACAGATACAACGACACAGAGTTACACATGGAGTAAAACAAACATACAGTCAATAATACAGTATAAACAAGTCTATATACAATGTGAGCAAATGTGGTGAGAAGGGAGGTAAAGGCAAAAAAGGCCATGATGGCAAAGTAAATACAATATAGCAAGTAAAACACTGGAATGGTAGTTTTGCAATGGAAGAATGTGCAAAGTAGAAATAAAAATAATGGGGTGCAAAGGAGCAAAATAAATAAATAAATTAAAATGAAATACAGTTGGGAAAGAGGTAGTTGTTTGGGCTAAATTATAGGTGGGCTATGTACAGGTGCAGTAATCTGTGAGCTGCTCTGACAGTTGGTGCTTAAAGCTAGTGAGGGAGATAAGAGTTTCAGAGATTTTTGTAGTTCGTTCCAGTCATTGGCAGCAGAGAACTGGAAGGAGAGGCGGCCAAAGAAAGAATTGGTTTTGGGGGTGACTAGAGAGATATACCTGCTGGAGCGTGTGCTACAAGTGGGAGATGCTATGGTGATCAGCGAGCTGAGATAAGGGGGGACTTTACCTAGCAGGGTCTTGTAGATGACATGGAGCCAGTGGGTTTGGCGACGAGTATGAAGCGAGGGCCAGCCAACGAGAGCATACAGGTTGCAATGGTGGGTAGTATATGGGGCTTTGGTGATAAAACGGATTGCACTGTGATAGACTGCATCCAATTTGTTGAGTAGGGTATTGGAGGCTATTTTGTAAATGACATCGCCAAAGTCGAGGATTGGTAGGATGGTCAGTTTTACAAGGGTATGTTTGGCAGCATGAGTGAAGGATGCTTTGTTGCGAAATAGGAAGCCAATTCTAGATTTAACTTTGGATTGGAGATGTTTGATATGGGTCTGGAAGGAGAGTTTACAGTCTAACCAGACACCTAAGTATTTGTAGTTGTCCACGTATTCTAAGTCAGAGCCGTCCAGAGTAGTGATGTTGGACAGGCGGGTAGGTGCAGGTAGCGATCGGTTGAAGAGCATGCATTTAGTTTTACTTGTATTTAAGAGCAATTGGAGGCCACGGAAGGAGAGTTGTATGGCATTGAAGCTTGCCTGGAGGGTTGTTAACACAGTGTCCAAAGAAGGGCCGGAAGTATACAGAATGGTGTCGTCTATATATATATAATATATATTCAAATATATATATTTGAGAGACTGACTACGTCCCACCTGTTCAGCAGTAGCCTGATTTAATTATGATGATGACCTTGAAGACCCCATAGAGCTCAAGACAATTCGGGAAGGGCATACCACTGCCCTCTGTCTCACAGATACACGTGACCGTTCTAAGATTTGGGAGAAGGGGTGTGTGGTAGAAGTGATTCACTAATGTAGACCTCCTTCTGTTATTTGTTCATTCACTGTCCATCCATTTATTCACTTTTTCATTCAGTCATGTGTTTTCAACTCGAGAGCCCAGTAGTGTTTGTTTAAAAAATGTTGGCACATCCACCATGCTCACTTCTCATTGGACAGACTCACTACTACTGTCCAGTACTGTGATTGGCAGCAGCTCCCTGGTCACTCTGACCAATCGGTGTGGCGCGAGGCCAGTTGGTCCTTTTGATATACCTCCTTTATTGTAGTTTCAGCTTCTGTTTTACTTCATCTATACTGTCATCTCAGCTTCTGTTTTACTATACATCTGTAATTTCATTTTCATCACCAATGGAACATTCTGTTAGTAAAAAGGTACAATCTGTCAAAATGCTCAGTACTTCTCCTTCGTTGTTTTCTTTCACTTCTCTCTTTTCATGCTTGGTCATTCTCCTTTGCTCTCTCTCTTTCCATCCCCTCTTCTTTCTGTCTGTTGCTCAGAACATGCAGAATGTCTGTGTAAAATGCCAACTAGGGTAGGCTTTATCTCGCCATGAGTGCATGTATATAATGTATATATATTTGTTATATGTATTAAGGAGAACCAGAGAATCCTCGCTGCCACATATTTGTTACTTTCACTGTACATTACTAGAGCGTCTGTCTGTCTGTTAGTAGAACACCTCTCTGTCTTTCTCTCCTGGTCTCTGTCTGTCTGTTAGTAGAACACCTCTCTGTCTTTCTCTCTCGGTCTCTGTCTGTCTGTTAGTAGAACACCTCTCTGTCTGTCTGTTAGTAGAACACCTCTCTGTCTTTCTCTCCCGGTCTCTCTCTGTCTTTCTCTCCCGGTCTCTGTCTGTCTGTTAGTAGAACACCTCTCTGTCTTTCTCTCTCGGTCTCTGTCTGTCTGTTAGTAGAACACCTCTCTGTCTTTCTCTCCCGGTCTCTGTCTGTCTGTTAGTAGAACACCTCTAAGTCTGTCTGTTAGTAGAACACCTCTCTGTCTTTCTCTCTCGGTCTCTGTCTGTCTGTTAGTAGAACACCTCTCTGTCTTTCTCTCTCGGTCTCTGTCTGTCTGTTAGTAGAACACCTCTCTGTCTGTCTGTTAGTAGAACACCTCTCTGACTTTCTCTCCCGGTCTCGGTCTTTCTCTCTCGGTCTCTGTCTGTCTGTTAGTAGAACACCTCTCTGTCTTTCTCTCTCGGTCTCTGTCTGTCTGTTAGTAGAACACCTCTCTGTCTTTCTCTCTCGTCTCTGTCTGTCTGTTAGTAGAACACCTCTCTTTCTCTCTCGGTCTCTGTCTGTCTGTTAGTTGAACACCTCTCTGTCTGTCTGTTAGTAGAACACCTCTCTGTCTGTCTGTTAGTAGAACACCTCTCTGTCTTTCTCTCCCGGTCTCTGTCTGTCTGTTAGTAGAACACCTCTCTGTCTGTCTGTTAGTAGAACACCTCTAAGTCTGTCTGTTAGTAGAACACCTCTCTGTCTTTCTCTCTCGGTCTCTGTCTGTCTGTTAGTAGAACACCTCTCTGTCTTTCTCTCTCGGTCTCTGTCTGTCTGTTAGTAGAACACCTCTCTGTCTGTCTGTTAGTAGAACACCTCTCTGTCTTTCTCTCTCGGTCTCTGTCTGTCTGTTAGTAGAACACCTCTCTGTCTTTCTCTCCCGGTCTCTGTCTGTCTGTTAGTAGAACACCTCTCTGTCTTTCTCTCTCGGTCTCTGTCTGTCTGTTAGTAGAACACCTCTCTGTCTTTCTCTCTCGGTCTCTGTCTGTCTGTTAGTAGAACACCTCTCTGTCTGTCTGTTAGTAGAACACCTCTCTGTCTTTCTCTCCCAGTCTCTGTCTGTCTGTTAGTAGAACACCTCTCTGTCTTTCTCTCTCGGTCTCTGTCTGTCTGTTAGTAGAACACCTCTCTGTCTTTCTCTCCCGGTCTCTGTCTGTCTGTTAGTAGAACACCTCTCTGTCTTTCTCTCCCGGTCTCTGTCTGTCTGTTAGTAGAACACCTCTCTGTCTTTCTCTCTCGGTCTCTGTCTGTCTGTTAGTAGAACACCTCTCTTCTCTCTCGGTCTCTGTCTGTCTGTTAGTAGAACACCTCTCTGTCTTTCTCTCCTGGTCTCTGTCTGTCTGTTAGTAGAACACCTCTCTGTCTTTCTCTCTCGGTCTCTGTCTGTCTGTTAGTAGAACACCTCTCTGTCTGTCTGTTAGTAGAACACCTCTCTGTCTTTCTCTCCCGGTCTCTCTCTGTCTTTCTCTCCCGGTCTCTGTCTGTCTGTTAGTAGAACACCTCTCTGTCTTTCTCTCTCGGTCTCTGTCTGTCTGTTAGTAGAACACCTCTCTGTCTTTCTCTCCCGGTCTCTGTCTGTCTGTTAGTAGAACACCTCTCTGTCTTTCTCTCTCGGTCTCTGTCTGTCTGTTAGTAGAACACCTCTCTGTCTGTCTGTTAGTAGAACACCTCTCTGTCTTTCTCTCCCGGTCTCTGTCTGTCTGTTAGTAGAACACCTCTCTGTCTTTCTCTCTCGGTCTCTGTCTGTCTGTTAGTAGAACACCTCTCTGTCTTTCTCTCCCGGTCTCTGTCTGTCTGTTAGTAGAACACCTCTAAGTCTGTCTGTTAGTAGAACACCTCTCTGTCTTTCTCTCTCGGTCTCTGTCTGTCTGTTAGTAGAACACCTCTCTGTCTTTCTCTCTCGGTCTCTGTCTGTCTGTTAGTAGAACACCTCTCTGTCTGTCTGTTAGTAGAACACCTCTCTGACTTTCTCTCCCGGTCTCGGTCTTTCTCTCTCGGTCTCTGTCTGTCTGTTAGTAGAACACCTCTCTGTCTTTCTCTCTCGGTCTCTGTCTGTCTGTTAGTAGAACACCTCTCTGTCTTTCTCTCTCGGTCTCTGTCTGTCTGTTAGTAGAACACCTCTCTTTCTCTCTCGGTCTCTGTCTGTCTGTTAGTAGAACACCTCTCTGTCTGTCTGTTAGTAGAACACCTCTCTGTCTGTCTGTTAGTAGAACACCTCTCTGTCTTTCTCTCCCGGTCTCTGTCTGTCTGTTAGTAGAACACCTCTCTGTCTGTCTGTTAGTAGAACACCTCTAAGTCTGTCTGTTAGTAGAACACCTCTCTGTCTTTCTCTCTCGGTCTCTGTCTGTCTGTTAGTAGAACACCTCTCTGTCTTTCTCTCTCGGTCTCTGTCTGTCTGTTAGTAGAACACCTCTCTGTCTGTCTGTTAGTAGAACACCTCTCTGTCTTTCTCTCTCGGTCTCTGTCTGTCTGTTAGTAGAACACCTCTCTGTCTTTTCTCTCCCGGTCTCTGTCTGTCTGTTAGTAGAACACCTCTCTGTCTTTCTCTCTCGGTCTCTGTCTGTCTGTTAGTAGAACACCTCTCTGTCTTTCTCCTCTCGGTCTCTGTCTGTCTGTTAGTAGAACACCTCTCTGTCTGTCTGTTAGTAGAACACCTCTCTGTCTTTCTCTCCCAGTCTCCTGTCTGTCTGTTAGTAGAACACCTCTCTGTCTTTCTCTCTCGGTCGCTGTCTGTCTGTTAGTAGAACACCTCTCTGTCTTTCTCTCCCGGTCTCTGTCTGTCTGTTTAGTAGAACACCTCTCTGTCTTTCCTCCCGGTCCTCTGTCTGTCTGTTAGTAGAACACCTCTCTGTCTTTCTCTCTCGGTCTCTGTCTGTCTGTTAGTAGAACACCTCTCTTTCTCTCTCGTCCTCTGTCTGTCTGTTAGTAGAACACCTCTCTGTCTTTCTCTCTCGGTCTCTGTCCTGTCTGTTAGTAGAACACCTCTCTTTCTCTCTCGGTCTCTGTCTGTCTGTTAGTAGAACACCTCTCTGTCTTTCTCTCCTGGTCTCTGTCTGTCTGTTAGTAGAACACCTCTCTGTCTTTCTCTCTCGGTCTCTGTCTGTCTGTTAGTAGAACACCTCTCTGTCTGTCTGTTAGTAGAACACCTCTCTGTCTTTCTCTCCCGGTCTCTCTCTGTCTTTCTCTCCCGGTCTCTGTCTGTCTGTTAGTAGAACACCTCTCTGTCTTTCTCTCTCGGTCTCTGTCTGTCTGTTAGTAGAACACCTCTCTGTCTTTCTCTCCCGGTCTCTGTCTGTCTGTTAGTAGAACACCTCTCTGTCTTTCTCTCTCGGTCTCTGTCTGTCTGTTAGTAGAACACCTCTCTGTCTGTCTGTTAGTAGAACACCTCTCTGTCTTTCTCTCCCCGGTCTCTGTCTGTCTGTTAGTAGAACACCTCTCTGTCTTTCTCTCTCGGTCTCTGTCTGTCTGTTAGTAGAACACCTCTCTGTCTTTCTCTCCCGGTCTCTGTCTGTCTGTTAGTAGAACACCTCTCTGTCTGTCTGTTAGTAGAACACCTCTAAGTCTGTCTGTTAGTAGAACACCTCTCTGTCTTTCTCTCTCGGTCTCTGTCTGTCTGTTAGTAGAACACCTCTCTGACTTTCTCTCCCGGTCTCGGTCTTTCTCTCTCGGTCTCTGTCTGTCTGTTAGTAGAACACCTCTCTGTCTTTCTCTCTCGGTCTCTGTCTGTCTGTTAGTAGAACACCTCTCTGTCTTTCTCTCTCGGTCTCTGTCTGTCTGTTAGTAGAACACCTCTCTGTCTTTCTCTCTCGGTCTCTGTCTGTCTGTTAGTAGAACACCTCTCTTTCTCTCTCGGTCTCTGTCTGTCTGTTAGTAGAACACCTCTCTGTCTGTCTGTTAGTAGAACACCTCTCTGTCTGTCTGTTAGTAGAACACCTCTCTGTCTTTCTCTCCCGGTCTCTGTCTGTCTGTTAGTAGAACACCTCTCTGTCTTTCTCTCTCGGTCTCTGTCTGTCTGTTAGTAGAACACCTCTCTGTCTTTCTCTCCCGGTCTCTGTCTGTCTGTTAGTAGAACACCTCTCTGTCTGTCTGTTAGTAGAACACCTCTAAGTCTGTCTGTTAGTAGAACACCTCTCTGTCTTTCTCTCCCGGTCTCTGTCTGTCTGTTAGTAGAACACCTCTCTGTCTTTCTCTCTCGGTCTCTGTCTGTCTGTTAGTAGAACACCTCTCTGTCTTTCTCTCTCGGCCTCTGTCTGTCTGTTAGTAGAACACCTCTCTGTCTGTCTGTTAGTAGAACACCTCTCTGTCTTTCTCTCCCAGTCTCTGTCTGTCTGTTAGTAGAACACCTCTCTGTCTGTCTGTTAGTAGAACACCTCTCTGTCTTTCTCTCTCGGTCTCTGTCTGTCTGTTAGTAGAACACCTCTCTGTCTTTCTCTCCCGGTCTCTGTCTGTCTGTTAGTAGAACACCTCTCTGTCTTTCTCTCCCGGTCTCTGTCTGTCTGTTAGTAGAACACCCTCTCTGTCTTTCTCTCTCGGTCTCTGTCTGTCTGTTAGTAGAACACCTCTCTTTCTCTCTCGGTCTCTGTCTGTCTGTTAGTAGAACACCTCTCTGTCTTTCTCTCTCGGGTCTCTGTCTGTCTGTTAGTAGAACACCTCTCTTTCTCTCTCGGTCTCTGTCTGTCTGTTAGTAGAACACCTCTCTGTCTTTCTCTCCTGGTCTCTGTCTGTCTGTTAGTAGAACACCTCTCTGTCTGTCTGTTAGTAGAACACCTCTCTGTCTTTCTCTCCCGGTCTCTCTCTGTCTTTCTCTCCCGGTCTCTGTCTGTCTGTTAGTAGAACACCTCTCTGTCTTTCTCTCTCGGTCTCTGTCTGTCTGTTAGTAGAACACCTCTCTGTCTTTCTCTCCCGGTCTCTGTCTGTCTGTTAGTAGAACACCTCTCTGTCTTTCTCTCTCGGTCTCTGTCTGTCTGTTAGTAGAACACCTCTCTGTCTGTCTGTTAGTAGAACACCTCTCTGTCTTTCTCTCCCGGTCTCTGTCTGTCTGTTAGTAGAACACCTCTCTGTCTTTCTCTCTCGGTCTCTGTCTGTCTGTTAGTAGAAACACCTCTCTGTCTTTCTCTCCCTCCCGGTCTCTGTCTGTCTGTTAGTAGAAACACCTCTCTGTCTGTCTGTTAGTAGAACACCTCTAAGTCTGTCTGTTAGTAGAACACCCTCTCTGTCTTCTCTCTCGGTCTCTGTCTGTCAGTTAGTAGAACACCTCTCTGTCTTTCTCTCTCGGTCTCTGTCTGTCTGTTAGTAGAACACCTCTCTGTCTGTCGTGTAGTAGAACAACCTCTCTGACTTTCTCTCGCCCTTTCTCTCCCGGTCTCGGTCTTCTCTCTCGGTCTCTGTCTGTCTGTTAGTAGAACAACCTCTCTGTCTTTCTCTCTCTCGGTCTCTGTCTGTCTGTTAGTAGAACACCTCTCTGTCTTTCTCTCTCGGTCTCTGTCTGTCTGTTAGTAGAACACCTCTCTGTCTTTCTCTCTCGGTCTCTGTCTGTCTGTTAGTAGAACACCTCTCTTTCTCTCTCGGTCTCTGTCTGTCTGTTAGTAGAACACCTCTCTGTCTGTCTGTTAGTAGAACACCTCTCTGTCTGTCTGTTAGTAGAACACCTCTCTGTCTTTCTCTCCCGGTCTCTGTCTGTCTGTTAGTAGAACACCTCTCTGTCTTTCTCTCTCGGTCTCTGTCTGTCTGTTAGTAGAACACCTCTCTGTCTTTCTCTCCCGGTCTCTGTCTGTCTGTTAGTAGAACACCTCTCTGTCTGTCTGTTAGTAGAACACCTCTAAGTCTGTCTGTTAGTAGAACACCTCTCTGTCTTTCTCTCTCGGTCTCTGTCTGTCTGTTAGTAGAACACCTCTCTGTCTTTCTCTCTCGGTCTCTGTCTGTCTGTTAGTAGAACACCTCTCTGTCTGTCTGTTAGTAGAACACCTCTCTGACTTTCTCTCCCGGTCTCGGTCTTTCTCTCTCGGTCTCTGTCTGTCTGTTAGTAGAACACCTCTCTGTCTTTCTCTCTCGGTCTTTGTCTGTCTGTTAGTAGAACACCTCTCTGTCTTTCTCTCTCGGTCTCTGTCTGTCTGTTAGTAGAACACCTCTCTGTCTTTCTCTCTCTCGGTCTCTGTCTGTCTGTTAGTAGAACACCTCTCTTTCTCTCTCGGTCTCTGTCTGTCTGTTAGTAGAACACCTCTCTGTCTGTCTGTTAGTAGAACACCTCTCTGTCTTTCTCTCCCGGTCTCTGTCTGTCTGTTAGTAGAACACCTCTCTGTCTTTCTCTCTCGGTCTCTGTCTGTCTGTTAGTAGAACACCTCTCTGTCTGTCTGTTAGTAGAACACCTCTCTGTCTTTCTCTCCCCGGTCTCTGTCTGTCTGTTAGTAGAACACCTCTCTGTCTTTCTCTCTCGGTCTCTGTCTGTCTGTTAGTAGAACACCTCTCTGTCTGTCTGTTAGTAGAACACCTCTCTGTCTTTCTCTCCCGGTCTCTCTCTGTCTTTCTCTCCCGGTCTCTGTCTGTCTGTTAGTAGAACACCTCTCTGTCTTTCTCTCTCGGTCTCTGTCTCTCTGTTAGTAGAACACCTCTCTGTCTTTCTCTCCCGGTCTCTGTCTGTCTGTTAGTAGAACACCTCTCTGTCTTTCTCTCTCGGTCTCTGTCTGTCTGTTAGTAGAACACCTCTCTGTCTTTCTCTCCCGGTCTCTGTCTGTCTGTTAGTAGAACACCTCTCTGTCTGTCTGTTAGTAGAACACCTCTATGTCTGTCTGTTAGTAGAACACCTCTCTGTCTTTCTCTCTCGGTCTCTGTCTGTCTGTTAGTAGAACACCTCTCTGTCTTTCTCTCTCGGTCTCTGTCTGTCTGTTAGTAGAACACCTCTCTGTCAGTCTGTTAGTAGAACACCTCTCTGACATTTCTTCCTCCCGGTCTCGGTCTTTCTCTCTCGGTCTCTGTCTGTCTGTTAGTAGAACACCTCTCTGTCTTTCTCCTCGGTCTCTGTCTGTCTGTTAGTAGAACACCTCTCTTTCTCTCTCGGTCTCTGTCTGTCTGTTAGTAGAACACCTCTCTGTCCTTTCTCTCTCGGTCTCTGTCTGTCTGTTAGTAGAACACCTCTCTTTCTCTCTCGGTCTCTGTCTGTCTGTTAGTAGAACACCTCTCTGTCTTTCTCTCCTGGTCTCTGTCTGTCTGTTTAGTAGAACACCTCTCTGTCTGTCTGTTAGTAGAACACCTCTCTGTCTTTTCTCTCCCGGTCTCTCTCTGTCTTTCTTCTCCCGGTCTCTGTCTGTCTGTTAGTAGAACACCCTCTGCTGTCTTCTCCTCCTCTCGGTCTCTGTCTGTCCTGTTAGTAGAACACCTCTCTGTCTTTCTCTCCCCGGTCTCTGTCTGTCTGTTAGTAGAAACACCTCTCTGTCTTTCTCTCTCGGTCTCTGTCTGTCTGTTAGTAGAACACCTCTCTGTCTGTCTGTTAGTAGAACACCTCTCTGTCTTTCTCTCCCGGTCTCTGTCTGTCTGTTAGTAGAACACCCTCTCTGTCTTTCTCTCTCGGGTCTCTGTCTGTCTGTTAGTAGAACACCTCTCTGTCTTTCTCTCCCCGGTCTCTGTCTGTCTGTTAGTAGAACACCTCTCTGTCTGTCTGTTAGTAGAACACCTCTAAGTCTGTCTGTTAGTAGAACACCTCTCTGTCTTTCTCTCTCGGTCTCTGTCTGTCAGTTAGTAGAACACCTCTCTGTCTTTCTCTCTCGGTCTCTGTCTGTCTGTTAGTAGAACACCTCTCTGTCCTGTCTGTTAGTAGAACACCTCTCTGACTTTCTCTCCCGGTCTCGGTCTTTCTCTCTCGGTCTCTGTCTGTCTGTTAGTAGAACACCCTCTCTGTCTTTCTCTCTCGGTCTCTGTCTGTCTGTTAGTAGAACACCTCTCTGTCTTTCTCTCTCGGTCTCTGTCTGTCGTGTTTAGTAGAACACCTCTCTGTCTTTCTCTCTCGGTCTCTGTCTGTCTGTTAGTAGAACACCTCTCTTTCTCTCTCGGTCTCTGTCTGTCTGTTAGTAGAACACCTCTCTGTCTGTCTGTTAGTAGAACACCTCTCTGTCTGTCTGTTAGTAGAACACCTCTCTGTCTTTCTCTCCCGGTCTCTGTCTGTCTGTTAGTAGAACACCTCTCTGTCTTTCTCTCTCGGTCTCTGTCTGTCTGTTAGTAGAACACCTCTCTGTCTTTCTCTCCCGGTCTCTGTCTGTCTGTTAGTAGAACACCTCTCTGTCTGTCTGTTAGTAGAACACCTCTAAGTCTGTCTGTTAGTAGAACACCTCTCTGTCTTTCTCTCTCGGTCTCTGTCTGTCTGTTAGTAGAACACCTCTCTGTCTTTCTCTCTCGGTCTCTGTCTGTCTGTTAGTAGAACACCTCTCTGTCTGTCTGTTAGTAGAACACCTCTCTGACTTTCTCTCCCGGTCTCGGTCTTTCTCTCTCGGTCTCTGTCTGTCTGTTAGTAGAACACCTCTCTGTCTTTCTCTCTCGGTCTCTGTCTGTCTGTTAGTAGAACACCTCTCTGTCTTTCTCTCTCGGTCTCTGTCTGTCTGTTAGTAGAACACCTCTCTGTCTTTCTCTCTCGGTCTCTGTCTGTCTGTTAGTAGAACACCTCTCTGTCTTTCTCTCTCGGTCTCTGTCTGTCTGTTAGTAGAACACCTCTCTGTCTGTCTGTTAGTAGAACACCTCTCTGTCTTTCTCTCCCGGTCTCTGTCTGTCTGTTAGTAGAACACCTCTCTGTCTTTCTCTCTCGGTCTCTGTCTGTCTGTTAGTAGAACACCTCTCTGTCTGTCTGTTAGTAGAACACCTCTCTGTCTTTCTCTCCCGGTCTCTGTCTGTCTGTTAGTAGAACACCTCTCTGTCTTTCTCTCTCGGTCTCTGTCTGTCTGTTAGTAGAACACCTCTCTGTCTGTCTGTTAGTAGAACACCTCTCTGTCTTTCTCTCCCGGTCTCTCTCTGTCTTTCTCTCCCGGTCTCTGTCTGTCTGTTAGTAGAACACCTCTCTGTCTTTCTCTCTCGGTCTCTGTCTCTCTGTTAGTAGAACACCTCTCTGTCTTTCTCTCCCGGTCTCTGTCTGTCTGTTAGTAGAACACCTCTCTGTCTTTCTCTCTCGGTCTCTGTCTGTCTGTTAGTAGAACACCTCTCTGTCTTTCTCCTCCCGGTCTCTGTCTGTCTGTTAGTAGAACACCTCTCTGTCTGTCTGTTAGTAGAACACCTCTATGTCTGTCTGTTAGGTAGAACACCTCTCTGTCTTTCTCTCTCGGTCTCTGTCTGTCTGTTAGTAGAACACCTCTCTGTCAGTCTGTTAGTAGAACACCTCTCTGACTTTCTCTCCCGGTCTCGGTCTTTCTCTCTCGGTCTCTGTCTGTCTGTTAGTAGAACACCTCTCTGTCTTTCTCTCTCGGTCTCTGTCTGTCTGTTAGTAGAACACCTCTCTGTCTTTCTCTCTCGGTCTCTGTCTGTCTGTTAGTAGAACACCTCTCTTTCTCTCTCGGTCTCTGTCTGTCTGTTAGTAGAACACCTCTCTGTCTGTCTGTTAGTAGAACACCTCTCTGTCTTTCTCTCCCGGTCTCTGTCTGTCTGTTAGTAGAACACCTCTCTGTCTTTCTCTCTCGGTCTCTGTCTGTCTGTTAGTAGAACACCTCTCTTTCTCTCTTGGTCTCTGTCTGTCTGTTAGCAGAACACCTCTCTTTCTCTCTCGGTCTCTGTCTGTCTGTTAGTAGAACACCTCTCTGTCTTTCTCTCCTGGTCTCTGTCTGTCTGTTAGTAGAACACCTCTCTGTCTTTCTCTCTCGGTCTCTGTCTGTCTGTTAGTAGAACACCTCTCTGTCTGTCTGTTAGTAGAACACCTCTCTGTCTTTCTCTCCCGGTCTCTGTCTGTCTGTTAGTAGAACACCTCTCTGTCTTTCTCTCTCGGTCTCTGTCTGTCTGTTAGTAGAACACCTCTCTGTCTGTCTGTTAGTAGAACACCTCTCTGTCTTTCTCTCTCGGTCTCTGTCTGTCTGTTAGTAGAACACCTCTCTGTCTTTCTCTCCCGGTCTCTGTCTGTCTGTTAGTAGAACACCTCTCTGTCTTCTCTCCCGGTCTCTGTCTGTCTGTTAGTAGAACACCTCTCTGTCTTTCTCTCTCGGTCTCTGTCTGTCTGTCTTGTGAAGACTGTCTGAAATAAAGTGGAGGTTCTCTCTAATCTCAACAGCCTCTGTCTTGTGAAGACATCCTCTATCACACTACTGTCTGAAATCGAGAGGAGGTTCTCTCTAATCTCCACAGCCTCTCTGTCTTTATGAGATCCTCATCCTGTAACTGTAACCATGGCAGCTGTTTAAATTAAGGTTAGGCCGATGTTGGCTACATGTCGCAATTTTAAATGTAAATGTCCTAAAAATATATATATTCATATTGAATGGTCCATAAAAAAATCTCTACAGGTAGACTGCATAGCTCTGCTAAAGGATTAGCTTATTGATCATCGCAGGGGAAACATGTTGCTCGTTATTGACTAAGGATAACAGTGTGAATCACAATACCACATGTACCTCTGTCAGTCTGCTTCAGCTACAACAATGTCTGACAGGCACTTTAGACGGCACCAGCTTAATAAAACACACAACAACAAAAATAACACTATCCCGAAACAAAATGAATAACCAAGCCATGTTTTTGTCCCTCCTGTTTCATTGTAATGATGGAAATAAGGGCATCATTCTGACATTAGTGCTTCTATTTCTCCCTGTGACGCCGGGCGTTATACGAGCCTCTGGTAGAGAGCTTGAGAAGAACAATGGAACAACAGGCAGGCAGTCGACCACAGGGCTGAGGCCTGGCATGGCACAGAGCTGTAGTCTCAGGGCCATGGGGAGCACAGACCGGGCAGAGACCTGCACAGGCCTGACCCTAAACTTGAACTATAACAATGAGTAACATTAGTATCGCTAACCCTAGGATAATGTTGCACACACCCAACTCTAACCCCAATTAACCCAACCCCAAGTCTACAGCAACACCCCCAAAAAGTGTAGTGACTATGTGCAGAGGGTAACACTAATAACTCAAAAAGAGCACTTCAGTGTCAGCAACCAGCGCTGTAGTCTCGTTACCACGTGGTGCACCACCGGGGCAGAGACCTGCACAGACCTGGCCCTGAACCTGAACGAACACACATCCAAGCCTACAAGAGTGTATGGACAGAGAATGCCACTCACAACCTAACAGGGAACACTAAAGTGTCAGGCTGTCAGAAAACACCCAGTGCAGTGGATTTGAGCCCGGGTGGTCTTCATGTTGAAGCTATGATCACTTCAGTGTTAAAGGTGGACTTAAGCCTGGGTGGTCTTCATGTTGAAGGTATGGTCACTTCAGTGTTAAAGGTGGATTTGAGCCCGGGTGGTCTTCATGTTGAAGGTAGGGCCACTTCCGTGTTAAAGGTGGATTTGCACGCACGGTTGGGTCGTGGCTAAACCCTACTGGGTCGAAGGAGAAGCTGAAGACAGAGTTGTGCATAGAAACACTGTTTCATGGTGGGTCAAACATAAATGTACTACTTATTCACCTTACTCTTTGATTTGTTATTGAGGTCACCAACATGTCAGACAGTTTAGTCCACTCCAGTCCAGTAGCATCTGCATGTCCTGGATAGGGGACAGTCTGTCTGTGGTCAGTCTATACCAGTCCAGGCTACACCCTACTGTAGCAGCCCTAACCTTCTAACCTATCTGATTCATATTTGAGTGTTTTAATCCGTCTGTGTTTATGAGCAGGCAGCTGAGCCGGTGGTTTCCTCATTAAGAGAACATGAAAGAGCACTATAAAGGAGCCGTGGTGAGCCCGGCCGCGTGCTGACGTCTGTAGGCTAGAACGGCCTGCCCCAGTCCCAAATGTTACCCTATTCACCTATGGGTCATGGTCAAAAGTAGTGCACTACGTAGGGAATAGGGTGCCATTTGGGAAATAGAACCAGTCTGCACGGCCTCACCCTGCCTCAGCCAGTCAACCAGTGGTGGGACAGGAACAGTGGGCTTTGGATGTGTATTTGTTGCTGTAGTTATTCAGCTGTCTGAGCAGTGGTGTGTATTTGTTAAAAACAAGCCCTGTTTCCAGCCTAGAACCTAACGCTGGCCCTTCAGTGCTGGATAGGTCAGGATATAAGCAACATGGTACTGTTCCCACCTCGCTCTCCATTGAGTGATTTCCACTATTGTTTTGTATGGAGAAAGTTAGAGAAATACATCCCTGTAGAACAAGAAAGGGTTTCCGTTTGACTTATAGCCTTTCCCAGAAACCTGAATACCCAGTGACTCATATGAGCCCTACTAAGTTGTACCATTACATGCCCACTATGTCAGGGCTATCCAGGGCTTGTTGCCCACTATGTCAGGGCTATCCAGGGCTTGTTGCCCACTATGTCAGGGCTATCCAGGGCTTGTTGCCCACTATGTCAGGGCTGTCCAGGGCTTGTTGCCCACTATGTCAGGGCTGTCCAGGGCTTGTTGCCCACTATGTCAGGGCTATCCAGGGCTTGTTGCCCACTATGTCAGGGCTATCCAGAGCTTGTTGCCCACTATGTCAGGGCTATCCAGGGCTTGTTGCCCTCTATGTCAACGCTGTCCAGGGCTTGTTGCCCACTATGTCAGGGCTATCCAGGGCTTGTTGCCCACTATGTCAGGGCTATCCAGGGCTTGTTGCCCTCTTTGTCAGGGCTATCCAGGGCTTGTTGCCCACTATGTCAGGGCTATCCAGGGCGTATTGCCCACTATGTCAGGGCTATCCAGGGCTTGTGGCCCACTATGTCGGGGCTATCCAGGGCTTGTTGCCCACTATGTCAGGGCTATCCAGGGCTTGTGGCCCACTATTTTAGGGCTGTCCAGGGCTTATTGTCCACCAGGTCAGGGTTATCCAGGACTTGTTGCCCACCAGGTCAGGGTTATCCAGGACTTGTGGCCCACCAGGTCAGGGTTATCCAGGACTTGTGGCCCACTATGTCAGGGTTATCCAGGGCTTGTTGCCCACCAGGTCAGGGTTATCCAGGATTGTGGCCCACCAGGTCAGGGTTATCCAGGACTTGTGGCCCACCAGGTCAGGGTTATCCAGGACTTGTGGCCCACCAGGTCAGGGCTATCCAGGGCTTGTTGCCCTCTATGTCAGGGCTATCCAGGGCTTGTTGCCCTCTATGTCAAGGCTATCCAGGGCTTGTTGCCCTCTATGTCAGGGCTGTCCAGGGCTTGTTGCCCTCTATGTCAGGGCTATCCAGGGCTTGTTGCCCTCTATGTCAGGGCTATCCAGGGCTTGTTGCCCTCTATGTCAGGGCTATCCAGGGCTTGTGGCCCACTATTTCAGGGCTATCCAGGGCTTGTTGCCCACTATGTCAGGGCTATCCAGGGCTTGTGGCCCACTATTTCAGGGCTATCCAGGGCTTGTTGCCCACTATGTCAGGGTTATCCAGGACTTGTGGCCCACCAGGTCAGGGTTATCCAGGACTTGTTGCCCACCAGGTCAGGGTTATCCAGGACTTGTGGCCAACCAGGTCAGGGTTATCCAGGACTTGTGGCCAACCAGGTCAGGATTATCCAGGACTTGTGGCCCACCATGTCAGGGCTATCCAGGACTAACTGCCCCTTCGCCACGTGTCTCTGTTAAAGAGAAGTTGTTAGTACGCTAGATGCTGTGATAAATTCCTGTGGGTAGCAACGTTCATTATTTCTCTGTTAATAACCGTTGGTGGATCCTTCTCCTCCGCGGTTTAACGACTTGCTCTTTAAAGGAGACAGAGTGCCAGGTTCATGAAGAGGGGGAAACAAGTCTCCTACAAAGCTTCCCATGATTCATATCAAACGGCGTTAAGTGGCGCGCGGGTAAATTAGTGGCCGTGTGTTAGCAGGAATAATAGCTTATTCGGTGGTGCGTAACGACTCTCTCTCTCTCTTTCTCTCTTTCTCTCTTTCTCTCTCTCTCTCTCTCTCTCTCTCTCTCTCTCTCTCTCACTCTCACTCTCACTCTCACACACACACACACACACACACTGAGAGAGAAACCTAGAAATACAGTCTTAGTGGCTGCGTGACTGGAATGGAGTGACTGCACCCTTTCCTGTCCCTCCATCTCTTTCTCGTCCTTCTCTTTCATTAATCAGTGGGTTTTGATAAACCTAAAATGGAGAGCCTGATGAGAGTGCCTGATGAGAGCCTGATGAAAGCCTGATGGGAGCCCGGTGAGAGCCTGGTGGGAGCCTGGTGAGAGTGCCTGATGAGAGCCTGATGAGAGCCTGATGGGAGCCCGGTGAGAGCCTGGTGGAAGCCTGATGAGAGAGCCTGATGAGAGCCTGATGGGGACCCGGTGAGAGCCCGGTGGGAGCCTGGTGAGAGCCTGGTGAGAGCCTGGTGGGAGTCTGGTGAGAGCCTGGTGGGAGCCTGGTGGAAGCCTGATGGGAGCCTGGTGGAAGCCTGATGGGAGCCTGATGGGAGCCTGATGGGAGCCTGGTGAGAGCCTGGTGAGAGCCTGGTAAGAGCCTGGTGCGAGCCTGGTGGAAGCCTGATGGGAGCCTGGTGGAAGCCTGATGGGAGCCTGGTGAGAGCCTGGTGGGAGCCTGGTGAGAGCCTGGTGAGAGCCTGGTGAGAGCCTGGTGGAAGCCTGATGGGAGCCTGGTGGAGGCCTGATGGGAGCCTGGTGGAAGCCTGGTGGAAGCCTGATGGGAGCCTGGTGAGAGCCTGTTGAGAGCCTGGTGGAAGCCTGATGGGAGCCTGATGGAGGCCTGATGGGAGCCTGGTGAGAGCCTGATGGGAGCCTGATGGGAGCCTGGTGAGAACTTGGTGAGAGCCTGATGGAAGCCTGATGGGAGCCTGATGGGAGCCTGGTGAGAGCCTGGTGGGAGCCTGGTGAGAGCCTGGTGAGAGCCTGGTGAGAGCCTGGTGGAAGCCTGATGGGAGCCTGGTGGAAGCCTGATGGGAGCCTGGTGGAAGCCTGGTGGAAGCCTGATGGGAGCCTAGTGAGAGCCTGTTGAGAGCCTGGTGGAAGCCTGATGGGAGCCTGATGGGAGCCTGATGAGAGCCTGGTGAGAGCCTGGTGAGAGCCTGGTGAGAGCCTGGTGAGAGCCTGATGGGAGCCTGGTGGGAGCCTGGTGAGAGCTTGGTGGGAGCCTGATGGGAGCCCGATGACAGCCTGATGAGAGCTTGTTGGAGGGCCTGATGAGAGCCTGATGAGAGCCCGGTGAGAGCCCGATGAGAGCCTGTTGGAGTGCCTGGTAAGAGCATGATGAGAGCATGATGAGAGCCTGTTGGAGAGCCTGAAGGAGACATGAAGGAGAGCCTGTTGGAGAGCCTGTTGGAGAACCTGTTGGAGAGCCTGTTGGAGAGCCTGGTGAGAGCATGATGAGAGCCTGTTGGAGGTCCTAATTAGAGCATGAAGGAGAGCGTGAAGGAGAGGATGGCAGGTAAAACAAAGGGCACTTGTCTAGCACAAATACAGATGCAGGATCTTAATTTGAGCCAGTTTGCTATAAAAAGTAATCCTGCAGCAACAGGAAATTTAATTTATTATGTGGATTGTAATTGATGGACATTTTTTGTAGGTGTTTATACTTTTTTGTTAGAGCAAATCATGCCTGACATTTTAAAGTGCAAAATACAAACTTTAGAGGCCTTTTTAAACCTTGAATACACTACAAGTTTGCCTTTTCTGCTGTGCAGGAAAATTCTCAGCAACAAAAGTGATCAAATTAAGATCTTACATCTGCCCACCTACTACTTTGCATACAGGCCACATATACATATAGCGTAGAACTTCCACACCGTTTTGTTCAGTCATGAAGAGCACTTCACCAGTGACAGGAAGCACACAACACAGCCTAATTACACTCCTATACAATCATCATTAGGATATTTATGAAGATGATCTGAACAGTTATGAGGCATTGACTCCGCTGGTGGGTTATGAGGTCACTACTCAACAACATGAGTACATAACAGTGGTGGGTGGTTTATATGTACCTGTCCCCTCTCATTATGCATTGTGGTACTGTCTTTTTCTCTCTCTCCCTCGCCCTCTATTTCTCTCTCACTCTCTCGTTCTCTCTGTTAGACTCATTCATCTCTCTCCCTGATGTGGATCTCTTTCCTCTTTCCCCTTTGTGTGTAGTTACTCTCTCTTTCTTTCTCTCCCTATCTCTCCATCTCCCTATCTCTCGTTCTCCATCTCCCTATCTCTCCATCTCCCTAGCTCTCGTTCTCCCTATCTCTCGTTCTCCATCTCCCTATCTCTCCTTCTCATCTCCCTATCTCTCTTTCTCTCCCTATCTCTCCATCTCCCTATCTCTCCATCTCCCTATCTCTCCATCTCCCTATCTCCCTATCTCTCGTTCTCCATCTCCCTATCTCTCGTTCTCCATCTCCCTATATCTCCTTCTCCATCTCCCTATCTCTCCTTCTCATCTCCCTATCTCTCTTTCTCCCTCTCCCTCTTTCTCTTTCTCACTCCACCTCTCCCTCTCTATCTCAGCTTGCATGTTGTTATTGTACAGTCTTTCCCTTTCCCCTATCTACAGCTCTCTCCTTCTCTCGCTCTCTCCCTCCCTCTCCCTCTCTGTCACCTGTGAGTAACGATGGGCCATGAACTCTATTCATCACCCTCTCCTGCACATGCTCAGTAGCTCTTCATTATATTAATTACTCTCAGTGATGATCATCAGTCCTGTCAGAATCCATCACACCCCGGTTCCCACGACGACGAGTACCCGGCTGTGGTCCGCATTGTAAATAATCACCGGTGGGTGCCTGACGGTAACGGGTAACCGGGCTGACGCCTGGCGGTTCCACCGGACCCCGCAGGTTGGGCTCTAAATACCCAGGAGGCATCACTCCCACAGAGGCCCATCTGTCTCTGCCACAGCCACACGGTCCTAAGCACTGATACAGGATCAGATTTTTGCAAATACGTTTTCCTTTGTATATTTCTGTCTATTGTGGAATGTATGTGTAGGAATCTTGAATGATGATCAAACTCTTGTTTGAATAAATGTATCTATTTATAATGCCCTTCCTACATCAGCTGATGTCACAAAGGGCTGTACAGAAACACAGCCTAAAAACCCCAAACAGCAAGCAATGCAGGTGTAGAAGAAAGAATAAACTGTGTAGTTGCTACTACTACTGACAGTATTGATGTTATTGACGTCTATGCTTGACATGAGTGAGACATAGCCCTGCGAGGGTAAATAGGTGCCTCCCACAGTTTTCTTACTCAAGGCTCTGATGAAGGTGAATCATGCCAAAACGTAAGCCTATTGTTTGTTTGTCCCGTAAATAAATGTATCAGATTTACGCAGCAACACAGTTCTCCTATTTCTTTATTCTCCCAGATAGTCACTAGTTGAAGTATCCTGGGATAAGGAATGTTTACAGGATCAGATATGTTTTCCTCTCCCTCATGGATGAGGGGAGGATTGGCAGTAGGGTAAACTGATTCTGGATCTGTGATTAGTGGCGACGAAGAACACCCTTCCTTTTTCTTGTGCTTTAAAACTTGTGAGGACGGTGGTTCCTGCTTTGTGTCAAAAAGCTTGGGAGAAGTAGACTCGCATCATGAGGAACTTTGCTTGAGACCCGAAGACTTAAGTTCGCTAGCAGCGCTTAATGCCTAGGCTTCAGCTCAGTGGGCCAATGCGATCTTGAGGATTCTAGATTTCTACAACCCCACTCTGCTAATATAGAACCAATCCAGCTACATTGAACTACAGCTATTAAGAGCCAATCAAGCCCAGTAATATAATAATTATCTATTATCTAAGTCCCTGTTTAAGGCTTTTTTCATGGTCAATTGACATAATGACTCATCCCTTTGTTAATAGAACAGTCAGAGAGTGTGTGGAGATGGGAGAGAGGGTAAGGAAAAGAGAAACTACGGGAGAGATAGATAGAAAGAGAGAGAGCGAGAGATCATTTAGCATGCAAGGGCTCACTGATTAGGTGGTGAGTGGTGCAATGTTTCTCTCCTGAAAATCAGACACATTCCAGCTACGTAATCACCCATAATTAGTTAGTTTAGAGATGAGAGGAGCAGAGCCCAGGCCTGGCAATGTGTGTTGTGTGTGTGTATGAGGGAGTCTGAGAGAGGGAGTGTTGGTGAGAGAGGGAGAGTGTCTGAGAGAGGGAGTGTTGGTGAGAGAGGGAGTGTGTCTGAGAGAGGGAGTGTTGGTGAGAGAGGGAATGTGTCTGAGGGAGTGTGTCTGAGAGAGGGAGTGTGTCTGAGAGGGGGAGTGTTGGTGAGAGAGGGAGTGTGTCTGAGAGAGGGAGTGTGTCTGAGAGAGGGAGTGTTGGTGAGAGAGGGAGTGTGTCTGAGAGAGGTAGTGTGTCTGAGAGAGGGAGTGTGGGTGAGAGAGGGAGTGTTGTTGAGAGAGGGAGTGTGTCTGAGAGAGGGAGTGTGTCTGAGAGAGGGAGTGTGTCTGAGAGAGGGAGTGTTGGTGAGAGAGGGAGTGTGTCTGAAAGAGGGAGTGTGTCTGAGAGAGGGAGTGTGTCTGAGAGAGGGAGTGTGTCTGAGAGAGAGAGTGTTGGTGAGACAGGGAGTGTGTCTGAGAGAGGGAGTGTTGGTGAGAGAGGGAGTGCTAGTGAGACAGGGAGTGTGTCTGAGAGAGGGAGTGCTGGTGAGAGATGGAGTGTGTCTGAGAGAGGGAGAGTGTCTGAGAGAGGGAGTGCTGGTGAGACAGGGAGTGTGTCTGAGAGAGGGAGTGTTGGTGAGAGAGGGAGTGCTGGTGAGACAGGGAGTGTGTCTGAGAGAGGGAGTGCTGGTGAGAGGGAGTGTGTCTGAGAGAGGGAGAGTGTCTGAGAGAAGGAGTGCTGGTGAGACGGGTAGTGTGTCTGAGAGAGGGAGTGCTGGTGAGACAGGGAGTGTGTCTGAGAGAGGGAGTGCTGGTGAGACAGGGAGTGTGTCTGAGAGAGGGAGTGTTGGTGAGAGAGGGAGTGTGTCTGAGAGAGGGAGTGTATCTGAGAGAGGGTGTGTTGGTGAGAGAGGGAGTGTGTCTGAGAGAGGGAGTGTGTCTGAGAGAGGGAGTGTTGGTGAGAGAGGGAGTGAGTGAGAGAGGGAGTGTTGGTAGAGAGAGGGAGTGCCTGGGAGTGTCTGAGAGAGGGAGTGTTGGTGAGACAGGGAGTGTGTCTGAGAGAGGGAGTGTTGGTGAGAGAGGGAGTGTGTCTGAGAGAGGGAGTGTGTCTGAGAGAGGGAGAGTGTCTGAGAGAAGGAGTGCTGGTGAGACGGGGAGTGTGTCTGAGAGAGGGAGTGCTGGTGAGACAGGGAGTGTGTCTGAGAGAGGGAGTGCTGGTGAGACAGGGAGTGTGTCTGAGAGAGGGAGTGTTGGTGAGAGAGGGAGTGTGTCTGAGAGAGGGAGTGTATCTGAGAGAGGGTGTGTTGGTGAGAGAGGGAGTGTGTCTGAGAGAGGGAGTGTGTCTGAGAGAGGGAGTGTTGGTGAGAGAGGAGTGAGAGAGGGAGTGTTGGTAGAGAGAGGGAGTGCCTGGGAGTGTCTGAGAGAGGGAGTGTTGGTGAGAGAGGGAGTGCTGGTGAGACAGGTAGTGTGTCTGAGAGAGGGAGTGTTGGTGAGACAGGGAGTGTGTCTGAGAGAGGGAGTGTTGGTGAGAGAGGGAGTGTGTCTGAGAGAGGGAGTGTGTCTGAGAGAGGGAGAGTGTCTGAGAGAAGGAGTGCTGGTGAGACGGGGAGTGTGTCTGAGAGAGGGAGTGCTGGTGAGACAGGGAGTGTGTCTGAGAGAGGGAGTGCTGGTGAGACAGGGAGTGTGTCTGAGAGAGGGAGTGTTGGTGAGAGAGGGAGTGTGTCTGAGAGAGGGAGTGTATCTGAGAGAGGGTGTGTTGGTGAGAGAGGGAGTGTGTCTGAGAGAGGGAGTGTGTCTGAGAGAGGGAGTGTTGGTGAGAGAGGGAGTGAGAGAGGGAGTGTTGGTAGAGAGAGGGAGTGCCTGGGAGTGTCTGAGAGAGGGAGTGTTGGTGAGAGAGGGAGTGCTGGTGAGACAGGGAGTGTGTCTGAGAGAGGGAGTGTTGGTGAGAGAGGGAGTGTGTCTGAGAGAGGGAGTGTGTCTGAGAGAGGGAGTGTTGGTGAGAGAGGGAGTGTTGGTAGAGAGGGAGTGTTGGTGAGAGAGGGAGTGTTTCTGAGAGAGGGAGTGTTGGTGAGTGAGGGAGTGTTGGTGAGAGAGGGAGTGTTTCTGAGAGAGGGAGTGTTGGTGAGTGAGGGAGTGTCTGAGAGA
This sequence comes from Oncorhynchus kisutch, assembly GCF_002021735.2. Lineage (NCBI taxonomy): Eukaryota > Metazoa > Chordata > Actinopteri > Salmoniformes > Salmonidae > Oncorhynchus > Oncorhynchus kisutch. The sequence continues at coordinate 17,240,326 of NC_034190.2, forward strand.
GGGAGTGTGTCTGAGAGAGGGTGTGTTGGTAAGAGAGGGAGTGTTGGTGAGTGAGGGAGTGTCTGAGAGAGGGAGTGTGTCTGAGAGAGGGTGTGTTGGTAAGAGAGGGAGTGTGTCTGAGAGAGTGTGAGTGTGTCTGAGAGAAGGAGTGCTGGTGAGACAGGGATTGTGTCTGAGAGAGGGAGTGTGTCTGAGAGAGGGAGTGTGTCTGAGAGAGGGAGTGCTGGTGAGAGAGGGAGTGCTGGTGAGACAGGGAGTGTGTCTGAGAGAGGGAGTGCTGGTGAGACAGGGAGTGTGTCTGAGAGAGGGAGTGCTGGTGAGAGAGGAAGTGTTGGTGAGAGAGGGAGTGTTGTTGACAGAGGGAGTGTTGGTGAGAGCGGGAGTGTGTCTGAGAGAGGGAGTTTTGGTGAGAGAGGGAGTGCTGGTGAGACAGGGAGTGTGTCTGAGAGAGGGAGTGCTGGTGAGACAGGGAGTGTGTCTGAGAGAGGGAGTTTTGGTGAGAGAGGGAGTGTTGGTGAGAGAGGGAGTGTTGTTGACAGAGGGAGTGTTGGTGAGAGCGGGAGTGTGTCTGAGAGAGGGAGTTTTGGTGAGAGAGGGAGTGCTGGTGAGAGAGGGAGTGTGTCTGAGAGAGGGATTGCTGGTGAGACAGAGAGTGTGTCTGAGGGAGGGAGTGTTGGTGAGAGGGGGATTGTGTCTGAGAGAGGGAGGGTTGGTGAGAGGGGAGTGTGTCTGAGAGAGGGAGTGTGTCTGAGGGAGGGAGTGTTGGTGAGAGAGGGAGTGTGTCTGAGAGAGGGAGTGTGTCTGAGAGAGAGAGTGTTGGTGAGACAGGGAGTGTTGGTGAGACAGGGAGTGTTGGTGAGAGGGGCAATGTTGGTGAGAGAGGGAGTGTTGGTGAGAGAGGGAGTGTGTCTGAGAGAGGAAGTGTGTCTGAGAGAGCGAGTGTGTCTGAGAGAGGGAGTGTTGGTGAGACAGGGAGTGTGTCTGAGAGAGGGAGTGTTGGTGAGAGAGGGAGTGCTAGTGAGACAGGGAGTGTGTCTGAGAGAGGGAGTGTTGGTGAGAGATGGAGTGTGTCTGAGAGAGGGAGAGTGTCTTAGAGAGGGAGTGCTGGTGAGACAGGGAGTGTGTCTGAGAGAGGGAGTGTTGGTGAGAGAGGGAGTGCTGGTGAGACAGGGAGTGTGTCTGAGAGAGGGAGTGCTGGTGAGAGAGGGAGTGTGTCTGAGAGAGGGAGTGCTGGTGAGTCAGGGAGTGTGTCTGAGAGAGGGAGTGTTGGTGAGAGAGGGATTGTTGGTGAGAGAGTGAGTATTGGTGAGAGAGGGAGTGTGTCTGAGAGTGGGAGTGTTGGTGAGAGAGGGAGTGTGTCTGCGAGAGGGAGTGTTGGTGAGAGAGGGAGTGTTGGTAGAGAGGGAGTGTTGGTGAGAGAGGGAGTGTTTCTGAGAGAGGGAGTGTTGGTGAGTGAGGGAGTGTTGGTGAGAGAGGGAGTGTTCGTAGAGAGGGAGTGTTGGTGAGAGAGGGAGTGTTTCTGAGAGAGGGAGTGTTGGTGAGTGAGGGAGTGTCTGAGAGAGGGAGTGTGTCTGAGAGAGGGTGTGTTGGTAAGAGAGGGAGTGTGTCTGAGAGAGTGTGAGTGTGTCTGAGAGAAGGAGTGTTGGTGAGACAGGGAGTGTTTCTGAGAGAGGGAGTGCTGATGAGACAGGGAGTGTGTCTGAGAGAGGGAGTGCTGGTGAGACAGGGAGTGTGTCTGAGAGAGGGAGTGATGGTGAGACGGAGTGTGTCTGAGAGAGGGAGTGTTGGTGAGAGAGGGAGTGTGTCTGAGAGAGGGAGTGTTGGTGAGAGAGGGAGTGCTGGTGAGAGAGGGAGTGTGTCTGAGAGAGGGATTTCTGGTGAGACAGAGAGTGTGTCTGAGGGAGGGAGTGTTGGTGAGAGAGGGAGTGTGTCTGAGAGAGGGTGTGTTGGTAAGAGAGGGAGTGTTGGTGAGTGAGGGAGTGTCTGAGAGAGGGAGTGTGTCTGAGAGAGGGTGTGTTGGTAAGAGAGGGAGTGTGTCTGAGAGAGTGTGAGTGTGTCTGAGAGAAGGAGTGCTGGTGAGACAGGGATTGTGTCTGAGAGAGGGAGTGTGTCTGAGAGAGGGAGTGTGTCTGAGAGAGGGAGTGCTGGTGAGACAGGGAGTGTGTCTGAGAGAGGGAGTTCTGGTGAGACAGGGAGTGTGTCTGAGAGAGGGAGTGATGGTGAGACGGAGTGTGTCTGAGAGAGGGAGTGTTGGTAAGAGAGGGAGTGAGAGAGGGAGTGTTGGTGAGAGAGGGAGTGCTGGTGAGAGAGGGAGTGTGTCTGAGAGAGGGATTTCTGGTGAGACAGAGAGTGTGTCTGAGGGAGGGAGTGTTGGTGAGAGAGGGAGTGTGTCTGAGAGAGGGAGTGTTGGTGAGAGAGGGAGTGAGAGAGGGAGTGTTGGTAGAGAGAGGGAGTGCCTGGGAGTGTCTGAGAGAGGGAGTGTTGGTGAGAGAGGGAGTGCTGGTGAGACAGGGAGTGTGTCTGAGAGAGGGAGTGCTGGTGAGAGAGGGAGTGTTGGTCAGAGATGAAGTGTGTCTGAGAGAGGGAGTGTTGGTGAGAGAGGGAGTGTGTCTGAGAGAGGGAGTGTGTCTGAGAGAGGGAGTGTTGGTGAGAGAGGGAGTGTTGGTGAGAGAGGGAGTATTGGTGAGAGAGGGAGTGTGTCTGAGAGAGGGAGTGTTGGTGAGAGAGGGAGTGTGTCTGAGAGAGGGAGTGTGTCTGAGAGAGAGAGTGTTGGTGAGAGAGGGAGTGTTGGTAGAGAGGGAGTGTTGGTGAGAGAGGGAGTGTTGGTGAGTGAGGGAGTGTTCGTAGAGAGGGAGTGTTGGTGAGAGAGGGAGTGTTTCTGAGAGAGGGAGTGTTGGTGAGTGAGGGAGTGTCTGAGAGAGGGAGTGTGTCTGAGAGAGGGTGTGTTGGTAAGAGAGGGAGTGTTGGTGAGTGAGGGAGTGTCTGAGAGAGGGAGTGTGTCTGAGAGAGGGTGTGTTGGTAAGAGAGGGAGTGTGTCTGAGAGAAGGAGTGCTGGTGAGACAGGGATTGTGTCTGAGAGAGGGAGTGTGTCTGAGCGAGGGAGTGTGTCTGAGAGAGGGAGTGCTGGTGAGAGAGGGAGTGCTGGTGAGACAGGGAGTGTGTCTGAGAGATGGAGTGCTGGTGAGACAGGGAGTGTGTCTGAGAGAGGGAGTGCTGGTGAGACAGGGAGTGTGTCTGAGAGAGGGAGTTCTGGTGAGACAGGGAGTGTGTCTGAGAGAGGGAGTGATGGTGAGACGGAGTGTGTCTGAGAGAGGGAGTGTAGGTGAGAGAGGGAGTGTGTCTGAGAGAGGGAGTGTTGGTGAGAGAGGGAGTGCTGGTGAGAGAGGGAGTGTGTCTGAGAGAGGGAGTGTTGGTGAGAGAGGGAGTGTTGGTGAGAGAGGGAGTATTGGTGAGAGAGGGAGTGTGTCTGAGAGTGGGAGTGTTGGTGAGAGAGGGAGTGTGTCTGAGAGAGGGAGTGTTGGTGAGAGAGGGAGTGTTGGTAGAGAGGGAGTGTTGGTGAGAGAGGGAGTGTTTCTGAGAGAGGGAGTGTTGGTGAGTGAGGGAGTGTTGGTGAGAGAGGGAGTGTTCGTAGAGAGGGAGTGTTGGTGAGAGAGGGAGTGTTTCTGAGAGAGGGAGTGTTGGTGAGTGAGGGAGTGTCTGAGACAGGGAGTGTGTCTGAGAGAGGGAGTGCTGGTGAGACAGGGAGTGTGTCTGAGAGAGGGAGTTCTGGTGAGACAGGGAGTGTGTCTGAGAGAGGGAGTGATGGTGAGACGGAGTGTGTCTGAGAGAGGGAGTGTTGGTGAGAGAGGGAGTTTGTCTGAGAGAGGGAGTGTTGGTGAGAGAGGGAGTGCTGGTGAGAGAGGGAGTGTGTCTGAGAGAGGGATTTCTGGTGAGACAGAGAGTGTGTCTGAGGGAGGGAGTGTTGGTGAGAGAGGGAGTGTGTCTGAGAGAGGGAGTGTTGGTGAGAGAGGGAGTGAGAGAGGGAGTGTTGGTAGAGAGAGGGAGTGCCTGGGAGTGTCTGAGAGAGGGAGTGTTGGTGAGAGAGGGAGTGCTGGTGAGACAGGGAGTGTGTCTGAGAGAGGGAGTGCTGGTGAGAGAGGGAGTGTTGGTCAGAGATGAAGTGTGTCTGAGAGAGGGAGTGTTGGTGAGAGAGGGAGTGTGTCTGAGAGAGGGAGTGTGTCTGAGAGAGGGAGTGTTGGTGAGAGAGGGAGTGTTGGTGAGAGAGGGAGTATTGGTGAGAGAGGGAGTGTGTCTGAGAGAGGGAGTGTTGGTGAGAGAGGGAGTGTGTCTGAGAGAGGGAGTGTGTCTGAGAGAGAGAGTGTTGGTGAGAGAGGGAGTGTTGGTAGAGAGGGAGTGTTGGTGAGAGAGGGAGTGTTGGTGAGTGAGGGAGTGTTCGTAGAGAGGGAGTGTTGGTGAGAGAGGGAGTGTTTCTGAGAGAGGGAGTGTTGGTGAGTGAGGGAGTGTCTGAGAGAGGGAGTGTGTCTGAGAGAGGGTGTGTTGGTAAGAGAGGGAGTGTTGGTGAGTGAGGGAGTGTCTGAGAGAGGGAGTGTGTCTGAGAGAGGGTGTGTTGGTAAGAGAGGGAGTGTGTCTGAGAGAGTGTGAGTGTGTCTGAGAGAAGGAGTGCTGGTGAGACAGGGATTGTGTCTGAGAGAGGGAGTGTGTCTGAGCGAGGGAGTGTGTCTGAGAGAGGGAGTGCTGGTGAGAGAGGGAGTGCTGGTGAGACAGGGAGTGTGTCTGAGAGAGGGAGTGCTGGTGAGACAGGGAGTGTGTCTGAGAGAGGGAGTGCTGGTGAGACAGGGAGTGTGTCTGAGAGAGGGAGTTCTGGTGAGACAGGGAGTGTGTCTGAGAGAGGGAGTGATGGTGAGACGGAGTGTGTCTGAGAGAGGGAGTGTAGGTGAGAGAGGGAGTGTGTCTGAGAGAGGGAGTGTTGGTGAGAGACGGAGTGCTGGTGAGAGAGGGAGTGTGTCTGAGAGAGGGAGTGTTGGTGAGAGAGGGAGTGTTTCTGAGAGAGGGAGTGTTGGTGAGTGAGGGAGTGTCTGAGAGAGGGAGTGTGTCTGAGAGAGGGTGTGTTGGTAAGAGAGGGAGTGTTGGTGAGTGAGGGAGTGTCTGAGAGAGGGAGTGTGTCTGAGAGAGGGTGTGTTGGTAAGAGAGGGAGTGTGTCTGAGAGAGTGTGAGTGTGTCTGAGAGAAGGAGTGCTGGTGAGACAGGGATTGTGTCTGAGAGAGGGAGTGTGTCTGAGCGAGGGAGTGTGTCTGAGAGAGGGAGTGCTGGTGAGAGAGGGAGTGCTGGTGAGACAGGGAGTGTGTCTGAGAGAGGGAGTGCTGGTGAGACAGGGAGTGTGTCTGAGAGAGGGAGTGCTGGTGAGACAGGGAGTGTGTCTGAGAGAGGGAGTTCTGGTGAGACAGGGAGTGTGTCTGAGAGAGGGAGTGATGGTGAGACGGAGTGTGTCTGAGAGAGGGAGTGTAGGTGAGAGAGGGAGTGTGTCTGAGAGAGGGAGTGTTGGTGAGAGACGGAGTGCTGGTGAGAGAGGGAGTGTGTCTGAGAGAGGGAGTGTTGGTGAGAGAGGGAGTGTTGGTGAGAGAGGGAGTGTGTCTGAGAGTGGGAGTGTTGGTGAGAGAGGGAGTGTGTCTGAGAGAGGGAGTGTTGGTGAGAGAGGGAGTGTTGGTAGAGAGGGAGTGTTGGTGAGAGAGGGAGTGTTTCTGAGAGAGGGAGTGTTGGTGAGTGAGGGAGTGTTGGTGAGAGAGGGAGTGTTCGTAGAGAGGGAGTGTTGGTGAGAGAGGGAGTGTTTCTGAGAGAGGGAGTGTTGGTGAGTGAGGGAGTGTCTGAGAGAGGGAGTGTGTCTGAGAGAGGGTGTGTTGGTAAGAGAGAGAGTGTGTCTGAGAGAGTGTGAGTGAGTCTGAGAGAAGGAGTGTTGGTGAGACAGGGAGTGTTTCTGAGAGAGGGAGTGCTGATGAGACAGGGAGTGTGTCTGAGAGAGGGAGTGCTGGTGAGACAGGGAGTGTGTCTGAGAGAGGGAGTTCTGGTGAGACAGGGAGTGTGTCTGAGAGAGGGAGTGATGGTGAGACGGAGTGTGTCTGAGAGAGGGAGTGTTGGTGAGAGAGGGAGTGTGTCTGAGAGAGGGAGTGTTGGTGAGAGAGGGAGTGCTGGTGAGAGAGGGAGTGTGTCTGAGAGAGGGATTGCTGGTGAGACAGAGAGTGTGTCTGAGGGAGGGAGTGTTGGTGAGAGGGGGATTGTGTCTGAGAGAGGGAGGGTTGGTGAGAGGGGAGTGTGTCTGAGAGAGGGAGTGTGTCTGAGGGAGGGAGTGTTGGTGAGAGAGGGAGTGTGTCTGAGAGAGGGAGTGTGTCTGAGAGAGAGAGTGTTGGTGAGACAGGGAGTGTTGGTGAGACAGGGAGTGTTGGTGAGAGGGGCAATGTTGGTGAGAGAGGGAGTGTTGGTGAGAGAGGGAGTGTGTCTGAGAGAGGAAGTGTGTCTGAGAGAGCGAGTGTGTCTGAGAGAGGGAGTGTTGGTGAGACAGGGAGTGTGTCTGAGAGAGGGGAGTGTTGGTGAGAGAGGGAGTGCTAGTGAGACAGGGAGTGTGTCTGAGAGAGGGAGTGTTGGTGAGAGATGGAGTGTGTCTGAGAGAGGGAGAGTGTCTTAGAGAGGGAGTGCTGGTGAGACAGGGAGTGTGTCTGAGAGAGGGAGTGTTGGTGAGAGAGGGAGTGCTGGTGAGACAGGGAGTGTGTCTGAGAGAGGGAGTGCTGGTGAGAGAGGGAGTGTGTCTGAGAGAGGGAGTGCTGGTGAGTCAGGGAGTGTGTCTGAGAGAGGGAGTGTTGGTGAGAGAGGGATTGTTGGTGAGAGAGTGAGTATTGGTGAGAGAGGGAGTGTGTCTGAGAGTGGGAGTGTTGGTGAGAGAGGGAGTGTGTCTGCGAGAGGGAGTGTTGGTGAGAGAGGGAGTGTTGGTAGAGAGGGAGTGTTGGTGAGAGAGGGAGTGTTTCTGAGAGAGGGAGTGTTGGTGAGTGAGGGAGTGTTGGTGAGAGAGGGAGTGTTCGTAGAGAGGGAGTGTTGGTGAGAGAGGGAGTGTTTCTGAGAGAGGGAGTGTTGGTGAGTGAGGGAGTGTCTGAGAGAGGGAGTGTGTCTGAGAGAGGGTGTGTTGGTAAGAGAGGGAGTGTGTCTGAGAGAGTGTGAGTGTGTCTGAGAGAAGGAGTGTTGGTGAGACAGGGAGTGTTTCTGAGAGAGGGAGTGCTGATGAGACAGGGAGTGTGTCTGAGAGAGGGAGTGCTGGTGAGACAGGGAGTGTGTCTGAGAGAGGGAGTGATGGTGAGACGGAGTGTGTCTGAGAGAGGGAGTGTTGGTGAGAGAGGGAGTGTGTCTGAGAGAGGGAGTGTTGGTGAGAGAGGGAGTGCTGGTGAGAGAGGGAGTGTGTCTGAGAGAGGGATTTCTGGTGAGACAGAGAGTGTGTCTGAGGGAGGGAGTGTTGGTGAGAGAGGGAGTGTGGTCTGAGAGAGGGTGTGTTGGTAAGAGAGGGAGTGTTGGTGAGTGAGGGAGTGTCTGAGAGAGGGAGTGTGTCTGAGAGAGGGTGTGTTGGTAAGAGAGGGAGTGTGTCTGAGAGAGTGTGAGTGTGTCTGAGAGAAGGAGTGCTGGTGAGACAGGGATTGTGTCTGAGAGAGGGAGTGTGTCTGAGAGAGGGAGTGTGTCTGAGAGAGGGAGTGTAGGTTCTGAGAGAGGGAGTTTTGGTGAGAGAGGGAGTGTTGGTGAGAGAGGGAGTGTTGTTGACAGAGGGAGTGTTGGTGAGAGCGGGGAGTGTGTCTGAGAGAGGGAGTTTTGGTGAGAGAGGGAGTGCTGGTGAGAGAGGGAGTGTGTCTGAGAGAGGGATTGCTGGTGAGACAGAGAGTGTGTCTGAGGGAGGGAGTGTTGGTGAGAGGGGGAGTGTGTCTGAGAGAGGGAGGGTTGGTGAGAGGGGGGAGTGTGTCTGAGAGAGGGAGTGTGTCTGAGGGAGGGAGTGTTGGTGAGAGAGGGAGTGTGTCCTGAGAGAGGGAGTGTGTCTGAGAGAGAGAGTGTTGGTGAGACAGGGAGTGTTGGTGAGACAGGGAGTGTTGGTGAGAGGGGCAATGTTGGTGAGAGAGGGAGTGTTGGTGAGAGAGGAAGTGTGTCTGTGAGAGGAAGTGTTCTGAGAGAGCGAGTGTGTCTGAGAGAGGGAGTGTTGGTGAGAGAGGGAGTGCTAGTGAGACAGGGAGTGTGTCTGAGAGAGGGAGTGTTGGTGAGAGATGGAGTGTGTCTGAGAGAGGGAGAGTGTCTTAGAGAGGGAGTGCTGGTGAGACAGGGAGTGTGTCTGAGAGAGGGAGTGTTGGTGAGAGAGGGAGTGCTGGTGAGACAGGGAGTGTGTCTGAGAGAGGGAGTGCTGGTGAGAGAGGGAGTGTGTCTGAGAGAGGGAGTGCTGGTGAGTCAGGGAGTGTGTCTGAGAGAGGGAGTGTTGGTGAGAGAGGGAGTGTTGGTGAGAGAGGGAGTATTGGTGAGAGAGGGAGTGTGTCTGAGAGTGGGAGTGTTGGTGAGAGAGGGAGTGTGTCTGAGAGAGGGAGTGTTGGTGAGAGAGGGAGTGTTGGTAGAGAGGGAGTGTTGGTGAGAGAGGGAGTGTTTCTGAGAGAGGGAGTGTTGGTGAGTGAGGGAGTGTTGGTGAGAGAGGGAGTGTTCGTAGAGAGGGAGTGTTGGTGAGAGAGGGAGTGTTTCTGAGAGAGGGAGTGTTGGTGAGTGAGGGAGTGTCTGAGAGAGGGAGTGTGTCTGAGAGAGGGTGTGTTGGTAAGAGAGGGAGTGTGTCTGAGAGAGTGTGAGTGTGTCTGAGAGAAGGAGTGTTGGTGAGACAGGGAGTGTTTCTGAGAGAGGGAGTGCTGATGAGACAGGGAGTGTGTCTGAGAGAGGGAGTGCTGGTGAGACAGGGAGTGTGTCTGAGAGAGGGAGTTCTGGTGAGACAGGGAGTGTGTCTGAGAGAGGGAGTGATGGTGAGACGGAGTGTGTCTGAGAGAGGGAGTGTTTGGTAAGAGAGGGAGTGAGAGAGGGAGTGTTGGTGAGAGAGGGAGTGCTGGTGAGAGAGGGAGTGTGTCTGAGAGAGGGATTTCTGGTGAGACAGAGAGTGTGTCTGAGGGAGGGAGTGTTGGTGAGAGAGGGAGTGTGTCTGAGAGAGGGAGTGTTGGTGAGAGAGGGAGTGAGAGAGGGAGTGTTGGTAGAGAGAGGGAGTGCCTGGGAGTGTCTGAGAGAGGGAGTGTTGGTGAGAGAGGGAGTGCTGGTGAGACAGGGAGTGTGTCTGAGAGAGGGAGTGCTGGTGAGAGAGGGAGTGTTGGTCAGAGATGAAGTGTGTCTGAGAGAGGGAGTGTTGGTGAGAGAGGGAGTGTGTCTGAGAGAGGGAGTGTGTCTGAGAGAGGGAGTGTTGGTGAGAGAGGGAGTGTTGGTGAGAGAGGGAGTATTGGTGAGAGAGGGAGTGTGTCTGAGAGAGGGAGTGTTGGTGAGAGAGGGAGTGTGTCTGAGAGAGGGAGTGTGTCTGAGAGAGAGAGTGTTGGTGAGAGAGGGAGTGTTGGTAGAGAGGGAGTGTTGGTGAGAGAGGGAGTGTTGGTGAGTGAGGGAGTGTTCGTAGAGAGGGAGTGTTGGTGAGAGAGGGAGTGTTTCTGAGAGAGGGAGTGTTGGTGAGTGAGGGAGTGTCTGAGAGAGGGAGTGTGTCTGAGAGAGGGTGTGTTGGTAAGAGAGGGAGTGTTGGTGAGTGAGGGAGTGTCTGAGAGAGGGAGTGTGTCTGAGAGAGGGGTGTGTTGGTAAGAGAGGGAGTGTGTCTGAGAGAAGGAGTGCTGGTGAGACAGGGATTGTGTCTGAGAGAGGGAGTGTGTCTGAGCGAGGGAGTGTGTCTGAGAGAGGGAGTGCTGGTGAGAGAGGGAGTGCTGGTGAGACAGGGAGTGTGTCTGAGAGATGGAGTGCTGGTGAGACAGGGAGTGTGTCTGAGAGAGGGAGTGCTGGTGAGACAGGGAGTGTGTCTGAGAGAGGGAGTTCTGGTGAGACAGGGAGTGTGTCTGAGAGAGGGAGTGATGGTGAGACGGAGTGTGTCTGAGAGAGGGAGTGTAGGTGAGAGAGGGAGTGTGTCCTGAGAGAGGGAGTGTTGGTGAGAGAGGGAGTGCTGGTGAGAGAGGGAGTGTGTCTGAGAGAGGGAGTGTTGGTGAGAGAGGGAGTGTTGGTGAGAGAGGGAGTATTGGTGAGAGAGGGAGTGTGTCTGAGAGTGGGAGTGTTGGTGAGAGAGGGAGTGTGTCTGAGAGAGGGAGTGTTTGGTGAGAGAGGGAGTGTTGGTAGAGAGGGAGTGTTGGTGAGAGAGGGAGTGTTTCTGAGAGAGGGAGTGTTGGGTGAGTGAGGGAGTGTTGGTGAGAGAGGGAGTGTTCGTAGAGAGGGAGTGTTGGTGAGAGAGGGGTAGTGTTTCTGAGAGAGGGAGTGTTGGTGAGTGAGGGAGTGTCTGAGACAGGGAGTGTGTCTGAGAGAGGGAGTGCTGGTGAGACAGGGAGTGTGTCTGAGAGAGGGAGTTCTGGTGAGACAGGGAGTGTGTCTGAGAGAGGGAGTGATGGTGAGACGGAGTGTGTCTGAGAGAGGGAGTGTTGGTGAGAGGGAGTTTGTCTGAGAGAGGGAGTGTTGGTGAGAGAGGGAGTGCTGGTGAGAGAGGGAGTGGTTCTGAGAGAGGGATTTCTGGTGAGACAGAGAGTGTGTCTGAGGGAGGGAGTGTTGGTGAGAGAGGGAGTGTGTCTGAGAGAGGGAGTGTTGGTGAGAGAGGGAGTGAGAGAGGGAGTGTTGGTAGAGAGAGGGAGTGCCTGGGAGTGTCTGGAGAGAGGGAGTGTTGGTGAGAGAGGGAGTGCTGGTGAGACAGGGAGTGTGTCTGAGAGAGGGAGTGCTGGTGAGAGAGGGAGTGTTGGTCAGAGATGAAGTGGTGTCCTGAGAGAGGGAGTGTTGGTGAGAGAGGGAGTGTGTCTGAGAGAGGGAGTGTGTCTGAGAGAGGGAGTGTTGGTGAGAGAGGGAGTGGTTGGTGAGAGAGGGAGTATTGGTGAGAGAGGGAGTGTGTCTGAGAGAGGGAGTGTTGGTGAGAGAGGGAGTGTGTCTGAGAGAGGGAGTGTGTCTGAGAGAGAGAGTGTTGGTGAGAGAGGGAGTGTTGGTAGAGAGGGAGTGTTGGTGAGAGAGGGAGTGTTGGTGAGTGAGGGAGTGTCGTAGAGAGGGAGTGTTGGTGAGAGAGGGAGTGTTTCTGAGAGAGGAGTGTTGGTGAGTGAGGGAGTGTCTGAGAGAGGGAGTGTGTCTGAGAGAGGGTGTGTTGGTAAGAGAGGGAGTGTTGGTGAGTGAGGGAGTGTCTGAGAGAGGGAGTGTGTCTGAGAGAGGGTGTGTTGGTAAGAGAGGGAGTGTGTCTGAGAGAGTGTGAGTGTGTCTGAGAGAAGGAGTGCTGGTGAGACAGGGATTGTGTCTGAGAGAGGGAGTGTGTCTGAGCGAGGGAGTGTGTCTGAGAGAGGGAGTGCTGGTGAGAGAGGGAGTGCTGGTGAGACAGGGAGTGTGTCTGAGAGAGGGAGTGCTGGTGAGACAGGGAGTGTGTCTGAGAGAGGGAGTGCTGGTGAGACAGGGAGTGTGTCTGAGAGAGGGAGTTCTGGTGAGACAGGGAGTGTGTCTGAGAGAGGGAGTGATGGTGAGACGGAGTGTGTCTGAGAGAGGAGTGTAGGTGAGAGAGGGAGTGTGTCTGAGAGAGGGAGTGTTGGTGAGAGACGGGAGTGCTGGTGAGAGAGGGAGTGTGTCTGAGAGAGGGAGTGTTGGTGAGAGAGGGAGTGTTTCTGAGAGAGGGAGTGTTGGTGAGTGAGGGAGTGTCTGAGAGAGGGAGTGTGTCTGAGAGAGGGTGTGTTGGTAAGAGAGGGAGTGTTGGTGAGTGAGGGAGTGTCTGAGAGAGGGAGTGTGTCTGAGAGAGGGTGTGTTGGTAAGAGAGGGAGTGTGTCTGAGAGAGTGTGAGTGTGTCTGAGAGAAGGAGTGCTGGTGAGACAGGGATTGTGTCTGAGAGAGGGAGTGTGTCTGAGCGAGGGAGTGTGTCTGAGAGAGGGAGTGCTGGTGAGAGAGGGAGTGCTGGTGAGACAGGGAGTGTGTCTGAGAGAGGGAGTGCTGGTGAGACAGGGAGTGTGTCTGAGAGAGGGAGTGCTGGTGAGACAGGGAGTGTGGTCTGAGAGAGGGAGTTTCTGGTGAGACCGGAGTGTGCCTGAGAGAGGGAGTGATGTGAGACGGAGTGTGTCTGAGAGAGGGAGTGTAGGTGAGAGAGGGAGGTGTGTCTGAGAGAGGGAGTGTTGGTGAGAGACGGAGTGCTGGTGAGAGAGGGAGTGTGTCTGAGAGAGGGAGTGTTGGTGAGAGAGGGAGTGTTGGTGAGAGAGGGAGTGTGTCTGAGAGTGGGAGTGTTGGTGAGAGAGGGAGTGTGTCTGAGAGAGGGAGTGTTGGTGAGAGAGGGAGTGTTGGTAGAGAGGGAGTGTTGGTGAGAGAGGGAGTGTTTCTGAAGAGAGGGAGTGTTGGTGAGTGAGGGAGTGTTGGTGAGAGAGGGAGTGTTCGTAGAGAGGGAGTGTTGGTGAGAGAGGGGAGTGTTTCTGAGAGAGGGAGTGTTGGTGAGTGAGGGAGTGTCTGAGAGAGGGAGTGTGTCTGAGAGAGGGTGTGTTGGTAAGAGAGAGAGTGTGTCTGAGAGAGTTTGAGTGGTCTGAGAGAAGGAGTGTTGGTGAGACAGGGAGTGTTTCTGAGAGAGGGAGTGCTTGATGAGACAGGGAGTGTGTCCTGAGAGAGGGAGTGCTGGTGAGACAGGGAGTGTGTCTGAGAGAGGGAGTTCTGGTGAGACAGGGAGTGTGTCTGAGAGAGGGAGTGATGGTGAGACGGAGTGTGTCTTAGAGAGGGAGGTGTGGTGAGAGAGGGAGTGTGTCTGAGAGAGGGAGTGTTGGTGCGAGAGAGAGGGAGTGCTGGTGGAGAGAGGGAGTGTGTCTGAGAGAGGGATTTCTGGTGAGACAGAGAGTGTGTTGAGGGAGGGGAGTGTTGGTGAGAGAGGGAGTGTGTCTGAGAGAGGGAGTGTTGGTGAGAGAGGGAGTGAGAGAGAGGGAGTGTTGGTAGAGAGAGAGGAGTGCCTGGGAGTGTCTGAGAGAGGGAGTGTTGGTGAGAGAGGGAGTGCTGGTGAGA